>NC_092818.1:136529212-136686712 GCF_023375885.2 Dermacentor andersoni
TTCTTACATCCATTTTCTGTCCCCGTTTCCTTTTATTAACTTCACTCGAGCGGCACCAAAAGCAGACAGCGTCCAGGCTCTATAGCTTGACTCATAGCGTCAAAAATGAATATTTTATGGCGCCCCCTGTAGATTTTCACGCAGGCTCGTAAATAAACGCGACTTTTCTCCAGCCCTGCGCGTGCGCCACGCTACTGCGCATATTTACTCCGCGGGGCGCGTTAACCGATGCTAACGTGAATGGTTTGGCAGCAAAGGTGCTCTATTTTCGGCTGGCAATCCTCAGACTGCAAGTGACTTGACGTGCACCGCAGTGAATACGCCAGTCCATGCGCCGACGGAGAAGCGCTTGTTTCGTCAGAACGCTTTCAACGAGATTATATGGCGTGACGGCAAAGGGCAGGAACTGGTGTGGTCACGGTGCGAAGCTGAGTGACATATAGTGTTAGTAGGCGGTTTTCGTGGTCGAAGGGAGGCCCGTTCGATTGATCCAGATTACTTTCTAAGTGGCTGGAACTTTGGCGAAGGGTGAAGTCAGCGGAGAATGAGTTGCCAATAATCTTCTGGAATATATTATACATTCTCGTGTATTTCACAGAGAAAAAAAGAAACCTGTAAGAATGATTTGTGAACTTTATTTCTTATGTTGTAAGGAGTGGAGATGCCAGCCTGATGAAAGTACCACACGCGGGTTTATTCACATATATAGAGCTACGTAGGGTAACAAAGCGGACTTGTTTGTTCTTTTTTTTGGGGGGGGGGAGGGGAGTCAACGGGGAGGGTGAGGGTCTGGTTAACTTTCTTGTTTTTCCTTGCTTCTCTCTCTCTCTTCAGTTCTGTTCACCGTAACCTTGAAATGCCCTTTGTACGTCGTGCCTGTATTCTGCGTCCCTCGAAAACGTGAATGTTTCCCAGCTGTCAGGCGCTTTATCTCCTATCAGTAATCTTCGCCTATATTTTCTCGCAGTGCTTTACGGTAGAAGAAATAGAAGGGATTTTAGTTGCGCAATTTTCTGACTTGATGTCGTTTACGTGTTAACATCGTTATTTTTCTTTCCTGCTTTCAATGACAAGTACCGCATGGCGCTGATTTCTTGGAATTTCTACTTTTACATTGAGCAAAACGAGAACAAGGTAAAAGCAGGAGAAACGTTTCGACAAGTGGGCTTGTCTTTTTCAAGGAGACGTATGCTTTCCTCGTCACAGTATATATAGGTAGGGTTCTTCTAAAGGGAAGAGGGGGTGAGGAGGGCTGGTACGGCAACGACCGAAGGTGTGTGGACGAAGAATAGAGGGGTTAGTAAGATATTGATGAGGGCTAGTTGGTTCATACTTAGAACTGAGGTTCAGCGCTTGTTTGTGGTATTTGTTTCCTTGTGTCCTCGTCTTTCTCGCGCTGTTTAAATCTCAGTTCTAAATAGAGGGGTGCTGTGCACAAGGCCGATGGCACGGCAGTGTGTCAGCCGACGTGTGAACAGCCGTGTGCGCAGCAACCCTCTATTACCTGCTTCGCTTCCGCTTTTACCTTGTTCTCGTTTTGCTCATCGTCTTGAATTTCCATCTCCTGCCTTCCGCGTGTTTTCCCTACTTTTACATTGTAGTTTACCAGCGTCTCGTTACTAAAACACTGCAAGACATTGTCAAACTGCAACACTGCGAGAATGGTTCGCTTAGCTCTTCTTCTGTGCAAATTAACATGCATGGGCCAAATATACTTAGAAGGGTGTGAAGCACAACTTCGCTAGTATTTCCGGTTAACTTGTACAGTGCCGCTTGGTGGATATATATATATATATATATATATATATATATATATATATATATATATATATATATATTTGTAGCCCTTAACTACGTTCGGGTGGACGTCTCATTTTCTCTTTATTAATTATTTCCCTCCACATTGCGGGTTTCCGCAGAACTATTACGTCAAACTCTTGCCTTTGCTTCTTAGTTGTTGATAAATTCGACTTCGCCTGCCATCTGCTAGCCGCCTGGTTAGCTCAGATGGTAGAGCTGCTGCCCCGGAAAGGCGGTAGTCCCGGGTTCGAGTCCTGGACCAGGACGAATTTTAACGAATTTTTTAACTGCGAAGCTTGTCTTTCGAGGAACCCGTATGGGTTTCCTTTGGGGCACTTAGCTACGTTCGGGTGATGTCTCATTTTTCCGTTATTATATATATATATATATATATATATATATATATGTGTGTGTGTGTGTGTGTGTGTGTGTGTTTCGCGGAATCTGCTGAGGCTGGGTAAACTATGAGGCTCAGCACCACCAAGAAGCCTGTGCTCGCGCAGATTAGCTGAGAACACGCGCATGTGGCAGCCGACAAGGACGCAGTGAAAGGAATGAACAGGAAAAATTAAAATCGTTGTGAATAGCTAGAGAACGAAAGAAGAAAACATCAATGTCAGGAAATGAGCAGAGAAGGCGCAGTGCGGGGAAGCTGGCGCTTTGTTTCCTATACATTCACTCGTCGCTTCCCTCCTTTTTTCATAGCCGCCCGTTCACAGGCTCTTCAGCGCACAAAAGCCGCCAACGCTTTTTATTGTGCCGCTGTCCCCTGCGTTCGTAGCGTTTTTCGCCTACTTTCGACGAACTGCTTATCGCCGCGCAGCCAGCAGGTACTATTCACCGGAGAAGCCGCTCGGTTATGCATCGACTTTCAGTTACCTGCGAGCAACTTATTCACAAAAAGACGGGGAGAAAGAAGAAAAAGAAATACAGACTGCAGCGAATGCTCTGATTAGACTTGAAAGCTGCCGGTCAGAATGTGCACTAAGCAGCAAGCGCAGAAACTTAAAATTATGGTGCGATCATGGCACAGCAAAGTTTTCGTGACATTGATTATGAAGTTTGTGTGTGTGTGTGTGTGTGTTGGTCTACGTTTGCTTTCAAATATTCCTACGTCTTTTATATTGCACAAGTTTAGCTTTGCTGTTCGTGTTCCATTGAAACATTCTTCACGCTAAATTCGAATTTAGTTTTAAGGTCATTATGTACATTCCGGTGTGCTACAGTAGTCTGCCATATATACTCTTGCTCTGAACCTGCCCACAGAAAGAAAGCGGCAGATCCCTGCAGTAGCGGCAACCAAGGGGCGAAAATTAACTTATGAAGCAACATTGTGTCAGTGTTGCGCTAATGAAGACAAAGAAAAGAAAAACCGAAGAAAGAGAGACGGCGTAGTAATAGAAAGGACATGAGTCTGTTTACCGGTAAATATTATGCACGATCGCGCTAAACTACATCGGTGCTACTTTAGTAATGAGTCCGCTTTTGGACAACTGTCACTGTGTGTAGAGAGAGAGAAAGAGAAAGAGAGCTTTTTATTGAATCCTGGAGAGGCTTGCGTGGTGGCACGCCTAACATGTTACTACTTATGGGTACGACGAAATGTAGTTATGTGTACCGTGTATGTCACAGATACACGACACACACAGAACACGCTGCAAGACGCAACGCACAAACTAAAGCACATCATTGAATAGCAGAATAGACAACTGGGCTGGTTGGTTTGCTTGCATCTTGAAAGCTTTTCTAGCGCACAAAAGACTTTTCCAAAAACCAGTCTCTCAATGAGACACAAGTACTCACTGAGACCAGTGCTTCTTAAGAGGGTTTGTTCGTTCAGCACTGTCTCGCGTTGACTTAAGGAAGCAACTCGCAACTTGCTGCAGTTGTAACTTACAACGGTGGAAGGCCTTCGGTTCGGCGCTCTGTGGGACATGAACGGCGCCAGCTGTGACAATCGCTAAGTATGCAGCAAGCGGTAATAACGTAGTTGTTAAATCTACTCTCTCTTCTGTTAGCTAGAGAAGCTTTCTTTTTTTCTTTTTTGATAGTAATACGTAAGGTGTAACCTGCACAGAAATGACATTTAAGAACACTTCTACATCAACACGACGCAGAGACGCTGAAGATATATGCCCGTACGCGACACGAAGCCGCCTAAACTATACAGCGCAAATGCTTGAAGTGGCTTCTTTCCATGTTATGAAGGCTGTGCATAGCCCGAGATATGACTGTCAAGTGCCTTTCCAATTTTCCGATCTGCTTTAGAGCACGCTGCACAACACATGTGCCTTCAAAACGAGGTAATGAGGTGTACGTACATAAACTAGCAGCCGCAAATGGCATGGTCACCTCCCGTCGTTTCATTTTGTAAGATTCGTTGGCTTGCAGGCTAATGACACACCGGACGGGCGTTGATGCACCGAAGTACCGCAACATTAGAAGATGTATGTATGAAGCAAAACGCAAAGGCCACTCCAAAGCACTCTATGGGTGAAATGTAGTTGATGAAAGCAACAGTAGAACACACGAAACAGAGACAGCCTACGCTGTTCTGCATCTAATTTTTAATATCGGCAGTATGATTATATAAGAATCCCACGAAAGAAATAAGTTAGAAAGCCACGGTAATCAATCACGACAGCAATGTTTACGTCAGAGGATGACACCTTTGTGGTCTGCTCAAAAAAAGAAAAAGCACACAGGCGTAGCGCTGATTGAACGTAGGCGCGAAGAGAGCGCCATCGTGTCACTGGTGTGCTTATCGAACTACGAGTTGGCGCTTCTAGGGGTGAGCTGTGCGTCTATCGTTCTACCGTCTCGTGGTGTCAACTCGTTGAGTGCAGTGATGATTGATTATCCATCTCTTATCGCCAAATAGCTTCCTTTGTCTTTTCCTTCGCGGCGCGTATAATCGTGCCGTATTCATGAATACGTAGGCGTTAGACCATAGCTGGTTCCTGCGTATATAGTAGGTTCCCTTATTACCTAAACATTCGACCTGTAGTGAACATTTCTACGAGCTGCATTAATGCTAGCTACTTGGATGCCCTCCGGCACAAGGAAAATGGCTTCCGTGGCCCGTTTCCCAAGTTCCAGCTGCCATCGCACGTCAAGGAGCAAAAGATGGAGGAAATCACCTCCATCCATTTACTTAGCGCAGGCGCTAACATAAACAAGGACACAGAATATACTTGACGAAAACTGTGTCGGCACTGTCTCATCTCACATAAGGAACGTCTGTCCCGAAGGCACCTTTCTTTATCTATCTCTTTCAGAAGCCTCTAGTGTGTCACATGTTTAATGCTTACTTTCTAATATAGTTGGAAACGGTTGCACTGACTGCACTCACTCACGATGGCACCGGTCAAGTGACGTGGGCAGTGGGGGTTTTCCCAATACTGATGCAGACGGAGGGGGGGGGGGGGGATTGATTTACAGACGGCTCAAAAATGTGAGCGCCACACGCGGTAAGGGAAGGAGTGAGCGAATACTTGGGAGAGCAGTCGTAATCCAAGGCACCAAGTTAATTTTGACTACGCAACCCATAGGCTAAGTTTTCAAGCTTTATGGGCATTGGGCATTGCGGGAATGGGCATTGCGCGCTGTAAAAGGCATTTGGTACATTTAGTGCATGCATGCGCCTGTCCCGGATACGCAAACTCTCATCTGCACCTACGTCACCTCCCTCAAGCTTCTTAGTGCAGTAGCTATTACGTAACCACTACATCCTTATTATCAAGGTAAAATAAGCTAGAATTGAATCACTGACATCCCTGCTTTTCTGTCTCTTATTTTTCTGTCTCCATTTCTAAAAGGTTGAGCCTCATCAAAATAGAGGCAGTGCTGGTTCATCGATAATAATTACTTACGGTTACTTCAACCATTTCTCTATTGTAATTTTAGTTATCAACTTTATGCGTATCAACACGCATGCTCGTAGCCGCAGCGATAAAGGCGCTTAAAATGAGCTACATTCGAATTTTACACGCCGTCTTCAAACCGAATATATTGATGCCGCACTAGTACGCAATCGTACTGGTATTCTGCAGTCAGCTGAATAACGGCAGCTAAAGAACAGTTCTCGATGGGGATTAACGCGGAGATTTCGTATTTGCATACTTTCGCTATACTTTCGAACCGCTTTGTATAGAACATTCCGGGGATTCTGAGCAGCTTACTCTAACGTCAAACATGCGCCTAGCGGCGCCGAACTTTCTCATTATTGTGTAATGCACTAGCTTTTCATAACAAGCAAGCGTAGAGCCCTTGTTTTGCGTACAGAGAGATGCTGTCCAGGGAGAGAGAGAGAGAGAGAGAAAGAAAGGCAAGGAGGTTAACCAGATGGGAGCTTCCGGTTTGCTGCCCTACGTGGCACTGGGGTAGGGGGAAATAGGGGTTGGAGAGAAGACAGACAGAAATGAGAGTAATTGACAGGAAGGGCGTTCCGATTAGAGACGTTCACACGTGTCGGTGGATCTCAAGAAGCGCAGTATACGCTTGCACGATATTTTGATGCAGTCTGTTTAAAACTTTAATATGCACAAAGGGACCTATAACGTAAAACTATACTAACCTGTTTTCATTCCGATCCCCTGACGTCAAATTTGCGTAACCACCGACGTAAGCATCGGGCGGTAACCCACAGCGTTGTTTAAAAAGCCCAATCAAACGCGCTTCTCGTCTATAGGATGTCACTTTCTTTTGCTTTCGAAGCGAATAGTATTGCACACATTGAACAGTTTTTCTTACCTAATTGGCTGAGAGGATGCGGGGAGCACGCTCAAATGGAGAGAGTTTCGATGGGGCCGAGCCAGCGCTGTGAAAGTAGATAGCCGGATGAGGAGGATGGTGATGGCGACTGCGATTGGTGCGCTTCCCTTAATTAACTTGCGGTGGCTGGTCGTAAATTGCGGCGGCGTGCAACGGAAGGTAAAAAATACCCTTAAAACGGATTCTCAGCAAAGTAGAGTTGGCGGAGCGATGTCGTATGCGTGCTGAAAGGTTTCGATAACGTGATACTGCTACGCAGAATTTTACACGCAAATAAATCCATGCTCCCCGACAGCTCCGTGTAGCCAGTGACACAGAGATCGGTGGCAGCCATCTTCTATTCCTTTTGGAACGGGGCAGTCTGCGGCTATTCAGGAAAACGTAGTTTTGTTCGGCATATTAATGCGCCTTTAACGCGTACACGTCATTTTCACGTGGTGAGTTTTCGTGGTTGTTTGACGTCGCGTGACAGACACGTAAACTGGGCGTAGCCCAAAAACGTTTGACCAATAACAATTGTTCAAACTACGCGTTTTTCGCTAATGACGAAAAGGGCATCGAATCAGAAGTTATTATTTCTTTCGCTCGGTCTAATCATGCATAATCAGTGTGCACATATCATATTAGATGGGGCGGGGCGTCTTAGCAGTTTTCGTGACGTCGCGTGGCATGCAAGCGCAGCGAATGATGACTGGAAACTCCTTTTGATCAATCGTGGATGGCTGATTGCAGAATTAGAATAAAAGAGTTTGGAATTGCTTTACGTTATAGCACCCCAGCACAGCGAAACCAGATGGAGAGCGTGATGCCAGCGTCTGCGATTGGTTCGCCTTCCTTTACTTGGCTTTCGGTGGCTGGTCGAAAATCGCGGTGGCATGCAACGGAAGGTTGAAAAATGCCGCGAAAACGAATCCTCAGCAATGAAAAGTTGGCAGAGCGATGTCGTGCACTCGTACGTGCCGAAAAGACTTGATAACGTTATACTGCCGTGCAAAAAAAAATTCTATTATATGCAAATAAATTGGCTATTCGGAGCCGGCAGTTCCGAATATCCTGTGCTAGAGCGATCGGTGGCAGCGATCGCTCTAGCTCAGTGCTATATATAGGTTGTCCCACAAAACTTGCGCCAAAGTTTTAAATATGAAAGGAACTCCGGAAGCGAGTTGAACCGATTGCATATTCTTGGCAGGGGTCTAGAATTATTCAGGCTATCTTTTATTTCCCCTTAACTAACGGATTAGTTAGGTTTAATTAATCAACTTTGTAAGTATCGTCTACATACCCCAATTGTGATAGGCAAAGTTGTAGAGCACCTTGAGAAACATCTAAATAAATTGTTTCCAACACGCTATATCTCACGTGGTTCTTTTTTCCGCGTTCCGAAGAAAGCCCACGAGATATGAAAAAATGCCACATGACGGGGCGCTTGTGCACTGTTATTGTGCTGCTCTCAAGCGTGCAATGGATGAACAAGGTTGGCTGCAGCGAGACTGGCCCGCGAAAGAGCGTTATGTCTAGTGTAGGTATCTGGCCATGCGGCTCTAATGCATGTCAGTGCAAATGCATGCTGCTGGCCGAGCGTTGCTGAAGCTATAAAGCGTCTAAAGCCACGGAATCGTTGTGAATTTATTGCATTATTCAAATAGAAAATTTCGGAACAGCTTTACGTTACGTTATTTTATAATTTACGTTATGGAGCCCCTGGCTTGGCGCTATCAAAACCCACTCCATTTGATTGGGCTTCTCGCCCAACGTCAGCCAAATCGATAAGAAAATCTGCCCAAGGTAGGCGATGCTATTCGCTTTGAAAGCGAAAAAGAAAAGGTGACCACCTGTAGGCGAGGAGCGCGTTTGATTGGGCGTTTCAAACAAAGTTGAGCATTACCTCCTGATGCTTCCGTCGGTGGTTATGTATATTTGACATCACGAGATTGGAACAAAAAAATTGGAATATTTTTACGCTTAAGGTGCCATCACTTTCTGCGCTACTACTGAATACTTACGCATGCACTGCCTTGATTATGCTCGTGGATGGTAAGTTCACCTATAAGCATTCCACTGTCGATAAATAGGTAACAAAGAAATTAGTTTTCCCACTGCATATATATGCAGATAACTTATAAGTGATATGTTTAGAGTAACTAGCATAGGTGGTCGGGTGATTATTATATCGCACCACACACACACACACACACACGCACGCACGCACACGCACGCACACGCACGCACACGCACGCACGCACACACGCACGCACACACACAATATGTTTCAGCTAATTTTAGCCAGAATTTAAAAATATGCCGATACCTTCTAAGATGACGCGACCAAATGTATGCAGTGCGTCACGCTATTTTTTGTATTTTGCTTAGGTAGATAATTCTGCAAGATTAATTAACCAACTTATGAAGCAACGAAGCTAGGAAAAAAATTCTAATTTGAAAGTTGCAGGGAGGTTTGCAAAACGTCCGAATAAACAGTTTCTCCCTTTCTATCCATTAAATATCAGTGTTTTTCATCTTACTGCGGATGCCCGTGAAATACAAGAAAAGAAAAAAGAACACCACGGGACACGCCCACATGCGCGGCGTGATTTCACTGCTCCCAAGCGTTCCGTGCACAAACGAATATAGCAGTTAGCTGGGTGTGGTGCTGCTGCGTCTGCTTATCGCTATCATGACCCGCCACGAGGGTAGCACGTCGCTGGCGTAACTCCCACAGCCAACGCCTTCGTCACTTCCCTGTAGCTTTTTAAGCGGCAGCACGCCCTGCAAGATGTTATGTTCGTTTGTATGCGAACAGTTTTGGAGCTCTGCAATCACGGCGCGCAAGAGCGTATGTGACCTGGTATCTTTTGTTTCATATTTCGCGGGTAGAGTGCAATGGCATATTTTTGACCTGTTAGCTGAAACACACACACACACACACACACACACACACACACACACACACACACACACACACACACACACACACACACACACACACACACACGCGCGCGCGCGCGCGCACACGCACACGCACACACGCACACACGCACACGCACACACACACACACGCGCACACGCACACACACACACACGCACGCACGCACACACAGACACACACACTCACACACGCACACACACACACGCACGCACGCGCACACACATGCACGCACGCACGCACACACACACACGCACACACACACATACACGCAGGCACGCGCACACACACGCACGCACGCACGCGCACACACACGCCCACAGACACACACACTCACACACGCACGCACGCACACGCACGCACACACACACACACAGACACACACACACACGCACGAGCACACACGCACGTACGCACACGCACACACAGACACACACACTCACACACGCACGCATGCACACACACGCACACACACACACACGCACGCACACACACTCACACACGCACACGCACACACAGACACACACACTCACACACGCACACACACCAACACACATACACACCGACACGCACGCGCGCGCGCACACACACACACACACATATACACGCACGCACACACACGCAGTAGTTTTACCCTACTTGCCTACTTGGGTTAGGCTACTTGCCTGGTTTAAATCAGTAACAACAAAACGTCTCCCGCTTCAAATTTGTGGATGCAATAGAAGGCTTACCGTACTGAGTACCAACAGGAATTGAAACTTGTATCATCTCGTCCTGATGAGTGCCTTGGAGATTTCATAAGCAAATTTCAGAAACGCAGTAAAGAGCACGCCAGTCGTAAGTTTCAGCAACAAACCGCAATAATAAAGTTGACATCCTTGTGCGAGCCTTGCACCATGTTTCATAACCTTGATTATCGTCTCCGTCGTTGCAAAGCCAAACTCTACCACCGTCAGATGCGACACAAACATGGAGAATAAATATTTGCGTAGAAAGAAAAAACAAGCCCTATCCCGAAGTCAACGGCAAAGGTGTTGGGCGAGAAATATTGCCACTTGTTTCATGCATCAGCCATGCTGAAGACAAACCATAAGAAGAGCGCTCAAGTCACAGCAACCGCAGGCTAGTCGAAGCCGAGGCGGTGCAAGAAGCGACCATCAGCCAGCGAGGAAATTGGATAGCGTGCCAACGGTGGTCGCACCGCAAAATTACGATCCACGGAGATAGGAAATTATAGCGTTCCTCTGACGCTGCCACAGCGTGGGCTGGCAACGCGGTGAGCAGAGACACTTCCTTTCCTGTAACCTGTTATTCTTTGGTAAGGAGGCTCCAGGCTATATTGTGATTCACGCGTCGTTCCTGTCCCTCGATGGCCTTTGTGTATAGCTCTCTTTCTTCGGACACCGACAGGCACGCTTTAATTCGGTGCAACGCAGCATTGTCGACGATGACGATGCTTTTTGATTATCGTGACCGCAGCGAATATCCCGGCTGGTACACTGTCCACCACTTCGTAGCCTGTACCTTTCGGACTGTCTTGCGCGGCCGCGGCAACTGCGCTTCTTAATGATATTACGTGGCCATCTTGATGGCAGATGGATTGAATATATCGTTTAAATCTTAAAAGGAAGTAAAGCGCGACGTCCTCCTTTCCTTGAGAAGGCAAGTCGTGCCATGTAGCGTTCTCCTATAACACATGGTATCTCATTGTGAAAGTCTCTCGTAAAGAAAAGATATCAGGTAGGCTGTATCTAGGGCGCAGCCTCAGTGGTGTATACGTGAAACGTCTTGTCGTGCTGCTGAGGGTGTATGGGCTCTAGAGTACAGAAATGACGTATGCAAATACATAAGTGACATTTATTCACACATTACAAAGATTAATTGCTTAACTTATAATAGAGGTAGTAGATATCCCACAGTATAATCTTGCAGTCGTGCTAGTTCCCTATCTGTAGTGAGCTTTCCGCGGCCAAAGGTGGTAGGCGCGAAGTGGTATCCCTCTGTCTTGCAGTTCGTGCCTCTTCACGCCATTTCTAGACCCTACGTCTCGGAATACGGAAGGTCTAGAAATGCAGCAAATTACACACGTTAAGCCTTATAACTCCCGATGAGCACATGTTTAATGAATTATAGCTACTATAGCTTGGTGAGATACCTCAAACGCGACCACTCCTACTCCGATCGGCAAACGTGCTGTCGAGCTATGCTTTTCTGAACGCCGAGGCAGAGATTAAATTTAGCTCTGATTACGTCATGCTTGGCCCAACAGCAGCGCAATCTAAGCATGCGACACGTGCATCATCGAGTAATGGCTTCTTTCCTCGACACAACAGTACCAAAGTAAAGTGCGTGGGTAGTACGGTTGCAAATATATAAACTATATTAATATTACATGTTTTCATTGCATTTCGTTACATGCCGTTTCAGCAGACGACGCTTATGCTGACCGAAATGAAAGACTCCCAAAAAATATAGAAAATCGCAGTTCTAACGGAGAAGCGAAGCATTGATAGTGATAGCAAAGTACTAGGCAACTGCACGAAATAAGGCTCGTAGTTTTATCGGCCGTATAAATTGCAGTGACTTAATATTCTCTTACTAATTAAATTATCAAGCTTGATGTCATGCACGCACATGTACACATGAACATATATCACTCGGTGACCACGAACACTCGCTGTCACAACGCTGACGGGAAGAGCGCCGGCAGCGAGGAACGACCACTTCGTGCCGCTTCTCGCTTCACGGCGTCTCGGAAAGTGGAGATTACGGGACCTCCACCAGTAGGCGCGCGGGAACGCAGTCCGCGTGAAGCCACCAGCCACCTCGGCTCGCCGTTACCCTTCGCACGCACCGCAGATGACTTTCGAGATACGGCTCGGAGGCAGCGCACGCGCTCAGCCGCGAGGGCAGCCATGCGAAACCGCGGCCGGGCTAGGGGAGAGATGCCCGCTCACCTGTCCCCCCTCCTCTAGCGCGTGCTTGATCACGCGACCTACAACATTGGGTGTGCCGAATAACTACGTCCATTATGCCATCATCACTCTCGGCTCAACTTCGCCCTCTTTCTCTGGCTCCCACAGCGAACGGTGTGCAGGGCACGGTAGTTACTTATCGCACCTGAAATTCATACGGAACATCACAGCGACAGCGACGGTGAAAGTTCGCAGGGGGGGTCCGTATAATTGCTAGAGCAATCATAATTATATCACGGAATGCTCTCAGCCATCTCAAATAAGTTAGCAGATTCTGCCACACGCCGCGACAAGGCGGTTGATCCAGCTTAATATTTAGGCACCTCAACCTCCTGGGGTCGCTGATACGCCATATCACGCCGTTTGATAACAAAAGGTTTGCCGCCTCGTTGAACGCATCTGCACAAGCACTCATTCGACGACCGCCTTTGATATCGCTTATAGTCCACTTTGTTCGACCATTCGTACGGGAAACTGAGAAAAGAATATGTTTCCCCGTTAGCTTCGCCGCCAGTATTCAAGCCTAGATTAGATTTGTTACCGAAGAAATAAGCATTACGCTTATTTAGCATCTGTCTAGTGCTCATACAAACAGCTGAACACTTCCTCCTCCGCATAAACATTCGTAACGCTGAAAGAGAGGAAGAAAGAGAGAGGATAAATTTAAAGCAGGGATGAGCCTGGTTGAGTGCCCTGCACTGGGAGTAGGAAAAAGTGGGCGCGAACATCAAGAGAAGAAGGTAAAGTCCTCTGTGGCTGTCGCCAACGTAGTAACAGTTCACTGCACTATATCACAGACGTCACTCAGCCCAGATCACAGACGGTCACTCAGTCCTGCAGCCTCTAGAAATCGTAGCAGCGCTTTTGTGGCATTTTGTAGCTGCGATATGCGAGGCCATGGTCCCAATATCTTGTATTTTTTTTTCGTTTTCCTCTCTATCAGCTTTCCAACCCCTATCCCCCATCCCCAGTGTAGGGTAGCAAACCGGAGACTCATATCTGGTTAACCTCCCTGCCTTTCCTCTTCATTCTCTCTCTCTCTCTCAAGGTGGATGGTTTTCTGTCCAACTAATTTAGAGCTGTGCAAAACTCATGTTTTTCATATTCAAAAGATGGGCAGTAGCACAGGAGGTGTTCTATAGTCTCCTCGACACCGCAGGCATTGCACTTGGCGCTATCGGCCATTCCACTAAAAAATGAATAAGCATTGGTGAATTTCTATTCAAAAAAGCCAATCCATTTCCTTTGGCGAGGGCAAACACCGCAGTCTGAATGTTTGATTCACCGCTTCCTTTGTTGAGGAAGTATAGGAACTAGTACACTTGCAGCAGAAAAATAGAGAGACAGAAAGAAAGGAGAGGGAGGTTAGCCAGGACAGAGCTCGTTTGGGTAGCCGACACACTAGAGTTGGGAAAGGTGAGCAAAATATACTGACCAGGGTGTTTCAGTGAAGGCTTTAAGCTATTTTTTTGAAAAATCACCTGTCACAGATTCCACGATTCTAATCTTTGAGCTGAATTGCTCAAACAGGCGGACATTATTTCATGAAAAATCGAAATGCACAAATGACCAATCAACAAAAAATCAACTAATTAAGGTAGTAACTAATTACCTATTGGATATATCGCAATTTATAAATTGTAGCCGGACAGTTCTCAAAGCGGATCCCCTTACAACGAATTCTCAGGGTGACACCAGTTTCGACATATTAATGTCCCAACTTTGCTAAAACATACATTGGCGGTCAAGTTAAGTTTGTGCTTCAATGCATAAACCGGCTTTTTGTTTGGTCACGTTTGATCAAAGTTTGATCACGGATATCCCAGAAATGGTGTCACCCACTTCAAGTGAATTTTCGTTAAATATCAAATTGCAAATTTCCATCTCGTGCACCAAAGATTTGCCTCTTCGAGTGGGCCGGCTAAAGGACTAGAAATATTCTATCTGCCACATACAATTTAAAAAAAATGCTTAAGTTCTTCGCAGAAACACCTGGCATATATAGGAGGCGAGGATACAAAGTTAAGATTCACTTGAAACGTGAATGAACAGGAATACTCCTCATTGCCTGTCGCAGACTGTCATGCAGTCCGGCTGCAGTCCGTACTTCCGAAGCAGCAGCAGCGTTCTTGTGGTGTTGATCCATAGCGATGTGCTAGAACGGTCAGAAAAGTAATGTTTGAATTTTCGCATCTCATGAAGTGGCTCTAGGATTGCTGTTTAGCGTCAGTGAGGGCTTGTATATATCCTCTTTGCTTAGCAACAAAATTAGGTGCTATGCTTTGGCGCTGCCTGCATTCAAGACCGGTTGCTTTCGGCTGTTCTCAAGGTCACGCTGACCAAAAGCAAAGCTCCCTTGTGAAACGCTTGATTTCTTAATCTTATAATTCGCAACAAAAGTTCTTATAATTCGCAACAAACAACCCAAAACCTAATTAGCGAAACTTGGCGATGAAAATGCGCGGTAAACTTTGCGCTCCTCATGCGATGCACTTGTCCTCATTAAGCAACGTGGCTGTTGAAAATGAAGAGAGTCGTTCATTCAGTTTTTTCCAGCCTCGTGTACCATTTGAGCGGCTAGCACACGCGTTTCTTTTATACTGTGCTGAGCAAGCTCTCATCAGGCAGCATTATTTGTGCCCGGACTGACTAACAAGGCCATGCGTCTTTTCTTTTTGATAACAAGAGTTAAATACTGTCTGAACAAAACTGTGGAGCATTGAGCGTTCAAAGTCACTAGAGAACGCAAATCAACGAAAAAGTAGACTGCCTCGTTTGCGCCTGCTTCGTGCATGCTGCCTGTCATCCATTCAACCGAATACTTCCCCACGCGGATACCGCGACCGTCCCACCGAAAATCCCCACGAAGAGCTGCGAAAAGTTGGCACAACGCGGATTCATAGAGGCCATGCTTTTGCAAAGATTAACCCGACCGTCGTGACAAAGAGATGGAAATAGTGAGGAGCTGGAAGGAGGGGGGGGGGGATGAGTAGGAGGGGAGGGAAGGGGAAGGCGTAGGCACGCATGGCTCGCAAGATAGCGAGCAGCATGCAAGAGCGCGTGCACCACCTCGGTGCGCAGTGCGAGAATGTGTGGCAGGCCTGCAAGAACCGCAGGACGGGTTTATTCTACGCGTGACAGTCGCGTCGTCTGCGCGTTATTCACTACTCTAATCTGCTCTCCAGCTGTAATCTAAACGAGTATTCGGAGGCACAAAGAGGGGGATCTGGGGGGAGGGGTCTCGGGACCGGGGCACGACCTCGTTGACGATGGCCATTAAAACGAACGAAGGCCGACTGCGTGGCTCCTGGCTACGTACCGCGCTTTGGCCCGATGACGGATCACACGCCCGAGAGCGGTGCCGGACGCCGTTTGCAGCAGCTGGCTGCTGGCAGCGGTTCTCTGGGTTCTCTCGCCCTGCGGTGTATACTCTCCGTCGCCGAGCCGAGAATAACCGGTGAGACCGTGAGAGACCCCTGCACTTACGTTATCTCCGACCGGCTCACAAATGGAAATCCACCGACGTGGAATTCACGCTCGCGCTCTTCTGGAGCGCCTAGGAGCCGTCGAGGCACTGGGTGTGACTAAGGTAGTGGGCGTGCTTTCAACCCCACATGTTTTGCGCGCTGTACGAGGCCCAAATCGTTCAGACGACTTAGCGCGGAGCTTATTCGTAAGCCTTATATAATGGGCAGGAGGCTCGAGAGATTCGCTCGTGGAGTGGGTTGTATGTGTGTGTTTGTATGTGTTTGTATGTGTGTATATGTGTTTGTATGTGTGCTAGTGTTCGTGTGTGCGTGCGTTACGTGTGTGTGCGCACATGCGTGTGCATGTGCGTGCGTGCGCGTGGGCGTGTTCAAAATGTTAAAAACGTAAAGGTATCGCAATGAGCGGCTCCATGTGGTCGTGTGCGCTTTGGTTCGTGAAGCAGCTCGAGCACTCATCGAATTTTTCTAGTGCTAACAAATTCTGGAAACAGGTCACTTTATGCGTTCCTCGAGTGTTTGTTTAAGAAAAATGGGCAGCTCTTCTACCAGTCACTGCTGACAATTATGTTCCCCTATGGGTGTCCGTATTAAGTGTAGTACCTATAGGGATCGCACATATTTTCCTTATTGTTGCGATAAGCTTGCACGAGGTGGCAGTTCCGAGGCGACAACATGGGAGTTGACACTACGCCGCAAAAAGTGACATTTTGTGACATAATGATTGTTACAACAATTACGTGTCACAACATCACATATAAGCGCAAAAATAAGGTAGCGCCATGACTGCACCTAAAATGTGTCTACAACATATACTTGGACCAAGGATTAAGTTACGACGTGTACTTGCAGCACGGACTAGCACCACCTCTGCCTCCCTCGCTACTAAAGTGCTTGCAATTGAATGTTTCTTATTTTTATTTGGGTTTTACGTGCCAAACCCACAATATAATTATGAGGCACGCCGTAGTCGGGGACTCCGGGATAATTTGGACCACCACGGTTTATTTAACGTGCACCTAAATCCAAGTACACGGGTGTTTTTGCATTTGGCCCCCATCGGATTGCGGCCGCGGTGGCCGGGATTCGATCCGGCGACTTCGCGCTTAGCAGCCTAACACCATAGCCACTAAATAACCACGGCTGGTTGCAGTATAATGTCAGAAGTATAAAAGGTAAAATATAATTTTCTGCGAGATGCTGCAGGCTCAACGAGATTCTGCATGTTGTGTGTTTTGGCTGCAATATGTCTCTATCCCCGTGTGTCCGGCGTGAATCATTTTTCTTATCGCATATCCACCTGGATATAGTGCATTAGGCGGACCGACAGGCAAAGTTGTCATTTAAAGAATCGGTGGACCCCACGCCTGGGTGTGAATAGCTGGTAAGCGAAGCCTTTCTTGACGCTTACAGAAATGTCTTCATTTCTATGTTAGTTTTCGTTCATAGGCTCACTTTTCGTCCCAGTGGCTTCGGTTGCTTCATGATCGATATGACAAGAACCGCCAGTGTCTGCGAAGTAGGGGGAAGCGGCAAATAAAGCTTGTCTTTCAGAACATATCTCTCTACCTTCTAGAAGTTAAGTCTTGTTGGTGCGTGCAATAAGGGAGGTAAAAGGCGGAGGTGATGAAGAGGGACCATTTTCTAATGAGAATATCGTTGAAGAGGAATCCGACCCGGCTACCAACACTACAACTATCTTGTTCATGTTGGGCACCGCCTCTAATCCATCGCAGATACGAAGTGATAAGTACTGGGCGCTTTCAAACAGAATGCGAAGCAAGCCAGGACTAACCTAGCACAATGTTGCTTAGCGTCGATAGCATGACAAATATCAGGTTCACACGGCTGATGATCATAGGTTGTAAAGTCGGTGGCTGAACTCGCGAAGCTTTCCGTCCGGGAGAACAACTTGGCATTAGCCGGCCAATAAGAAGTCGCCGGTACACTCTCTTGCGACCAACTGCGACATACGAACTAATTTGGCTGTATATGTGGTCCGGTTTACTGCAGCTTTTCAATGTGTATCTTATTGTGGCTCTAAAGTTAAAAATAGCTGTTGCGCAGTGCTTGTGATTAAACTGCTCTGTCAGAACGCTATAACAAAGGCGAACTTCGGATAAAACGACAGTTTGATGAAAAACTGAGAGAGAGAGAGAGAGAGAGAGAGAGAAGAATACAGGAGGGCAGGGATGTTAACCAGTCAATAGTCTGGTTGGCTACCCTACACTGGGGGAAGGGAGAAGGGAGAAAAACTGAAGTTCATAAAGAATAGCATGGAATGCTAAAGGCATTCAACGCCTTCTCGAATAATTTCTTGATTTGCTTATTTTGGGCATAAAACCGTATTACATACGCACAATAAACAATACATAATCACATAACGAATAGAATGTGCACAACTATACTCAGCTATTTCTGCCCTGTAGGTGAGGCGTCTTTCATGAATCCCAACTGGGCCTTCAGCAATTCATATAGAAACATTTAATGTGAACAGGACTGATAATCACAGCTAAACAATATATTTTTAAGTAACAGACTTAACACAGGTAGCGAAATAACTAATGAAATGAAAATGTACACGTTAACACTAGAGGTCTTGGTAATAACATAGCAGATGTTAATATGTCTTATAGATATGTTAAGTCTATACAGTATGTCTTTTTTTATCTTAAGATGAAGTACGAGATGATTAATTTTAAGTTTTACAGAATTTTTAAAAACCGCCTGTGGCAGATAGAATAATTTTTTTCTTAAGCTGAAATATTCAAGGACGCGGATATTAGTAGCACGAGAAATCGAAACACATATTGAAATAATGAAAATTTGCTAATTACCTTCTTAACTAATTACTTTACCGCACATATTCCAATTTATAAATTGTAGCCGGTGAGTGTGCAATACGCATCCACTCGAAATGAATTTCCAGGATGACAACAGTTTCGAGATATTATTTCGCAATATGTTGAACGAAATAGATGTGCTTTCCAGTTACTTCTGTGCTTCAATGCATAGAAGAACGTTTGTTCAAAACCTTATTTTAAATTAAATTATGGGGTTTCACGTGCCAAAACCACTTTCTGATTATGAGGCACGCCGGAGTGGGGGACTCCGGAAATTTCGACCACCTGGGGTTCTTTAACGTGCACCTACATCTAAGTACGCGGGTGTCTTCGCCCCCGTCGAAATGCGACCGCCATGGCCGGGATTCGATCCCGCGACCTCGTGCTCAACAGCCCAACACCATAGTTACTGAGCAACCACGGCTGGTTTTGTTCAAAACGTAAGTGGAAATACAGTGCAATTTCACGGCGAGTTTGATGGCAGATATCTCGAAACTGCTGTCATCTTGCAAATCAATTCCAAGTGGACACGCCTTTAAGCTCATCGGCTAAAAGTCGTAAATTGCAATATGTGCTGCAAAGTAATTTATTAAGAAGTTAATTATTAAATCTTTGTCAATTAGTTTGTCAAGTAATGTCCGCCTTTCTGAAAATAAGAGTCGATATTTCAATATATCCTAAAACTTAAAAATGATCACCCTATACATCGAAGCCTGCTGTTCAACAGCCATGGAATATTCTATAACTTTTTTTTTATTCAGTCCCATGGTAATCCATTTAGCTCCGAGGATAATTATGAGATGACGCCAGCACAACCATAATTGTCTCGCGCCACGAGGCAATAATCACTAGCTCCACCTGCAATGAAGGGTTCGCGGCTTCGACTTGCGCGCGTCGTTGTTCCGCACGATTCTGCAGAACGTGCTTCCGCTAACTCCCTGTCGTTTGACGTTCTAGAGACGAACTGCTACACGTCCTCGCTCTTCTGCTTTGAATTTCAATCTCTCCGTTGCGATTCGTTGTGAAACAGCCTTCGTGGAGCTCCTAGATATTTCGATGCGCGCTTGTTTTCATCTGTCCGAGTCCCGAAATCGCGGAGACGAGATTTTGAAAATTCGGAGATTAAAGTGCCCCATTTCCTTGCTGTTTTGGGACAGCGCTATTGTAGGACGAAACGGTGCGTTCCATTGCTTTAAATATTGAAGTACTCCGCCGCTTGCAGATTTTACTTTCCCGGCACTGTAGGGAGCGCCCAACGTACCGAAACAGTGTTGGTGCTGCACCTCATTCCTGGATTGTTGCGTCACCGTGGCCGCTTAGCATACGTGGTATGCAGAAAACGGGGAAATGACAGCTAAGTGTTACGAGATTGTTTTATCGCACTTTGGCTTGCATGCAGAGCCACTGGCAATGAAACGTCGAGGGGTGGCGATGTCTGTCTGACTTTTTCAATGCGTAAGAATTCTTAGGCCACTCACCCAGGAAGTCTGTCCGTTGGTCTGTCTGTACGTCCGTAACGCGTAACACGATGTGCTCCATAAAGAAAAAAAAAAATAAATTCTAAAGGAAGAATGTCGGCGGTGGCGACCTTGACCCTACGACCCCACGTTCGGAAGCCGATTGTCTAACCGACTGGGCTGAACACCCACACTTGCAGGAGGTGAATACATCAGAACCACAGGTTGAACGATGTGTTGCACCGGGGGTACAATGCAAATCTCATAGGAGAACAGTTTCTGTGAAGGCTTTGTTGGAAGATTTGGTGATGGAGGAATAAAAGCCACCTCTAGGATCACATGTAGAGCCGGCTTAGAGCCTTATAGACTTCAGGAAAATTCCAGTTTTGCCAAAATTTAATTCCAGACACTCGACATCCCCGATGCGTTTCGGTAGTCGCGGGGTACGCCTTCCGTTGGGGCGTCCCTTCACCGACCGAAATGCCACTGATCTCTGAGGACTCGTGCGTTCTCGTCGCTCAACACAGACAGATAAGCAGTGAGTGAACCGATAAATATGATGATAAGGAGTGATGAGGGGTATGCGAGTCTCATAACGATTGATAATGGATCGACGAGGATGAACAATGTGCTAAAGAGCCATAAGGACTTATAATGGTCGGAGCAATTCTGATAAGGTCGATAAGGACCGATAAGGGCTGATAAGTGTAGGTTCGAGTTCGATATTGTTGATAACGACCGATAAGAGTTGATAAGGGTCTATACTGATCGGATCAAGTTTGATAAGATTACGACAACAGCTGTGTGAAGATGAGCAAGTGGCACATCGCTTACGCATACTTGGACAACTGGAGCAGAGTTCTGCATAATTTTCTCTGTGTGTGTCTGTGAAATTCAAGATGCCACGGGCAGAGTGGCGCTCGCGGAAAATGAAAGGCGGATCAGAAGCGAGGAGTTCCCGGTCAATCTCCTTCCGCCTCGCCGAAGCACTCAAGCAGCTCTCTCCGCATTAGCTCCCACGCGAAGCTCGTTTGGAATAAAGGTTCCGCGAATTCTCCCTCGTCGCGGCTCCTCTTTGCCCGAAGATTATGGGCCGCTAGAAAAAGCGCAAATGAGGATCCCATGCACGGGGTGGCTCTTTAAGGGTGCCGTATGCTCGGCTGTTGTCAGCGAGATCTGTATAGGGTTCGGCGTAAGAGAGCAATGGCGAAGAACCAATTCGCCGTAGCCAATTAGGCACCCCGCTCTATGGGACCTTCTGTTCGAGTGCGCAAGGAAGAGTCGCGTTAGGCCTTGAAGCGCGCCTGACGTTTTCCGCATGTTCAACCGCTCTCTTTGCAATTGCTATTCAGACGCTCCGTTAGGTCTTCGCATTGATGTCATAGACTAAGCCAACTTTCCGAAAGGTCCGCACAAGCTGTCATTATGGAAGTGCTTTTACAACTCAAGTTGCCGCGATTACGGTGCGGGGTCTACGAACGAATGACGCCTTTCCTCAGTAGAATACGTATTCATTGGTGAAAGCTACATTGAAATGGGTGAGGAAGAAGCATTTCTGCTCGGTTTGGCCAGCTAAATGCATGTGGCAACGAACGGTCCACGGATGTAGTGTTTTTTTTTTTTTTATATAGTAATCTAAATGAAGAAAAACAAGCATCGGAAGTTTCGCGTGGTAAAACAGAATGAAAGTTCGTCTTAAAGATGGCTACGGCGAAAGCTACAATAAAGTCAGCAACTCTCTTTGACATTTTGTGGGGCCGCAATCAATTGTGCGACACTGTATTCGTAATTTTACGATCTTGCTTGCGCTACATTTAGCGTACGCACATGAAACTTCGCCCAATTTACTCCGAACTGTGGCTTCTGGTCCCTGCCTGTTTGCCGGGAATTCAAACTTCGGGCAGTAACGACACTTTCACAGGGAATATCTTATTTCGCCAATCGTATATACTGCCTATCACGACGTGTTATGCAAATAGCCTACTCACGTAAAGTAATAAAACTGATGAGAACAAAAAAAGAAATAGAAATCTGTAAGGTTACTTTTTTTTCTCGCTCGAATATTTACGGGTCCCTGATGCCACGTGATGTCCTATACATATGTGCCCAATCCATTCTTCCTTGCGTTCTCGGCTTCTTATCTGTAAAACTAATACGGTCTTGTGTTAAAAGACCACTAAGACTGGTACGTACAGATCGAAAGAGAAAAAAGAAAAAAGTACTAACGAAGCTCAAAGTAACTAGGGGACGCTGCCATTACAACATCTAACTTTCTCTGGTTCTCTCTGATCCACTCGTGAAAGCTTTCTCTCCTTCGCAACTACTTAAAAACTCATCCGGACGTACTCTCCATTTTTTCTTCTTTTCGTTGTGTTTTTCTAATTTATTTCTTAAGGCATTTCATGGCCCTCGTCTATATGCCCGCTGACAGTGCTCTCCCCCGAGTCGAAAAAAAAAAGAAGAAAAGAAACGAAGCAAAACGAAGCCCACTGAGAAACACCATCACATATTCCTCTTTAGAACGTAAGCGTTCACGCTGGATTTTCGCAGCGAGGTCGGGGAGTCCTTCAAAGCCGCCGCCCGAAGATCCGAGACGGCCGAAACGAAGGCGAGTCAGTAGGAGCGAGGTAGCATCAGGTCGTTTTCGGTCCGGAAAAATTACCCGGACGGTCATTCATTCCGGCGGTGGCGTTTTCGTGATCCCCAGATAAGGCGACGACTAATGAGAACTTGCAGCGCTTCTCGGGCAAAATAGGAAGCGATGGCGGTGCCGCCGCGAGGGCTCGCAAGTCGTTTTTACGAAACGCGCTGTCTGGTGACGAAGTCGTCGTCGTCGTCACCGAGTGGGTTCCATCTCGTTTCGCATTCTCGCCGCTGTTCCGAGCTGCTGCGAGCTTGAAACAGCCATAGGCGTTCCTAGAGCGCGGGGGGGGGGGGGGCTTACGGCACTGGCAGATTCGAAAGCTTTATGCCTCGGGTTGCTTGCCGTCTCCGCCTGCCCTCCCAATTCTTTCATTTTCTCACAGTGTGAAGTAGAGCTTTGCCAAGTATATGTATTTCCCTCACATTTTCATTTTTTTTATTTGTCCTGTACGTTCGCAAGGCATCCCAGACAAATACCTACTTTGAGTCGCCTATGCTGAGTGAGACAGTTACCGAGCACATTGTTCGTTGAAACAGCTTCATTACTGCTGGATTATTTTTGCAGTGAAAAAAAAATTCATAGTAAGGTTCGTTACAGCGCTACACAAGACGAGGACAAAAGAAGGCATAAATATTGCCGCTCCTAAAAGAAAAACCTTATGGAGTTCCGAAATTTGGCAGTAGCTTGTTTCGCAGTCGTTTCGCAGTCGTTTCGTTTTTTAAAATTTTATTCTTAATGATCAAACGGTTAATCACAGCTTCTTACCTTTGCGATAAAGTTGCACACTTTTGATTGTTTTATGGCTTTTTAGCACGCTTGTCGAGCAAACAATACCAGTTCATTTCAAATGGTTTTTTTTTTTTGAGTGCTCAGTTAAACTCCTCAGAACAAAGCACCTTTGCGACGACCCCTTTATTTTAGGTTGTTTTTTAATTGTATCTGTTTTCTGTTTTCTACTACGTGTAACAGTGGCAGCTCGGATTAAACCCTGCAGTCAGAAACGAAAGCTGGGCTACATGGTTGCAAGTTTAGCTTCTGCCTTATGGTTTACCGGCGCCAGATTTTGACGAGACAAAAGAAGAACACACAAGCTGCTTAGTTTTATTTGTGTATTGAAAGCAGAATAAACTTCCTCCCCTCCCCCTCACATTTCTCGTCACAATCTTCCGTTCTATTTCTCAACAATAAACCGTCTTCTGCGCATTTCTCGCGCCAGAGAGAACTACCGGAAGGCCTGGCATTTTTAATTTATTCGGCGCATGTTTTTAAGGTTTGTCGATGGAAAGGTTCCGCCAACTTCGACTCAACAATTTTCATCCTTACAGGGATTGAATTATATTCTAATAGACGCGCGCACTACGCCACAAGAGGTCTAGTGGATATCGCAAACGCACTGGCATTGCACCGACGTAGGTATCGTATCATTCAATATTATACGGCATGTTCCTTTGTCTTCCTTATATAAGAGATCGGTTACTTCAGCAAATTTACATAATCGCTGGCTAGACTTTATCATAATTACGAAATTATCAACTTTAGACCATCAATTACAAACGCAGGTGCGTAATGTTAAACGGCGTCTCACTAGAAAAGTTGTAAGCTAGTACGCTTCCGGCTACTTCATTTCCCTTCTTTGCAAAATTATGAATTTGCTTTGAAAGTTAATAAGTAAAAGTAATGCTAATAGAAACAACACTTTAGCGCGAGCAACCACTGACAGCTACAAGAAAAGACAGAAAATCGGCTACAGCGGCGAATCACTGCATAAAATATTGCGTACATCTCCTTTCCCATACATACATACATACATACATACATACATACATACATACATACATACATACATACATACATACATACATACATACATACATACATACATACATACATACATACATACATACATACATACATACATACATACATACATACATACATACATACATACATACATACATACATACATACATACATACATACATACATACATACATACATACATACATACATACATACATACATACATACATACATACATACATACATACATACATACATACATACATACATACATACATACATACATACATACATACATACATACATACATACATACATACATACATACATACATACATACATACATACATACATACATACATACATACATACATACATACATACATACATACATACATACATACATACATACATACATACATACATACATACATACATACATACATACATACATACATACATACATACATACATACATACATACATACATACATACATACATACATACATACATACATACATACATACATACATACATACATACATACATACATACATACATACATACATACATACATACATACATACATACATACATACATACATACATACATACATACATACATACATACATACATACATACATACATACATACATACATACATACATACATACATACATACATACATACATACATGTATATATTGCACAGCACTGAATGCTGTCCTTTTGAGGACACCAACTGGCCATGGTCCAAGTATCATCCCAAAGTAAAATGACTTTATTGCCCAAATCCCTAAGTTTGACGCGCCGTTTTTGCCCTTGCTGGCAAAAAATATAGGAATCTGTCCAGAAACACGTAGGCTATGTCCTCGTTGACCACTCCACATGAACACGACATGGAGCTCGCGGAATGAATTTTAAGTTTGGTGTAGGCCACACCAAAACGAAAGTGGCGAAATCATGCTTCCACGCTTATTATATTCACGTAAACACCAAATTTCTGCCCAGGGCCTACGTTATGTGAAACTGAACTTTTTGGAATTTTCATCGAACCCTGCCGCAGGTAAGCTTGTAGCCGAGGGTTTCAAAAACAATTCTTTAACTCGCTTCTGCCAACAGGAGTACCATGGTCGACCAGGACACACTAGGGCGGCCTTAGCAACGTGTGCAATGCGTCACTGAAATTGAACACGGTAGGCATGCTATAAAATGCTAAGTTAGTTGTGCGCAGTCAACGAAATGAGCGTTTGGTATTGAGATACGAACTGGGGCGCTATAACGTAAAACTATTCCAAACTTTTCTATTCCAATTCTGTAATCAGCTCTCCACGATTGGTCAAAAACTTTTTTGAACCACCCCCACTTCCCCTGTCTGTCACGCGACGTCACGAAGACCGCGATAGCTCTCCTTCTGATATGACGTGTACACACTGATTATGCATAATTTGACCGAACAAACAAAAATAGTTATTTCTGATTCGACGCCTTTTCGCCATTAGCGCTCGGCTATTGGTCAAAAGTTTTCGGGCTGCACCCACTTCACCTGCCTCTCAAGCGACGTCACAAAACCGCAAAATCTTACCGCGTCAAAGTGACGCGTACGCCTTAAAGATGCATTAATATGCCGAACAAAACTGAATTTTCTTCTGAATAGCCATAGGCTGCCCCGTTCCGAAAGGAATACAAGATGGCTGCCGCCGATCGCTCCGGCACTGGCTACTCGCCCCTGCCGGAGAGCATGGGTTTATTTGCGTGTAATAAAACTTTTTGCGTGGCCGTGTAACGTTTTCGAGAACTTTCGGCATCTTTACGACCTCGTTCTGCCAACTCTTCTTTGCTGAGGATCCGTTTTAGCGTCATTCTTAAGCTTCCGTTGCATGCCGCCGCGATTGTCGACGAGCCACCGCAAGCTAAGTAAGAGAAAGCGGACCAATCGCAGACGCCGGCACCATTCTCTTTCTCCGGTTATGGATATTGAGTGCAGTGGCTCGGCCCCATCGAATCCCTCTCCACTTGAGCATGCTCCTCGCCTCTTGTGAGCCAATTAGATAAGACAAACGTCTCAGTGGAGGCAATGTTATTCGTTTATCAAGCAAACAAAAGTGACCTCCTATGAACGAGGGGAGCATTTGATTGGTTTGTGGAGACAACCTTGCGGGTGACCGCCTGATGCTTGCGGCGGCGGTTACGCAAATTTGACGTCAAGAGATTGGAATAGAAACATATTGGAATAGTTTTACGTTATACGGCCCCTGTTCTCTCAATGGAACCTAAAGCTTGCGATATCGCGAAATTTCGACAGTATAGCGAGCACGACCGACATGCCGACAGACTCCTCGAAAGCTTCCATGGAGCAAGGAGAGATGAGTTGCACCTCCGGCCAAGCTGCTGAAACGAAGCGGTCTTTTCAGGAGCTCTTCGCTCGATGTAAACAAAGCACGCAGACGCTATACAATAAATATTTTTCTCTCGCCTCCGAAGAGAGGACCACAGGGTGACTTCAGAGTACCGAGATAAGCTCATCCTCCTCCGCCCGCCCGCTTATGTGTGTGCACAGCACTTGAGCGCGGTGTGAAGGAGATGCGGCTGGGGCACAAAAGGAGGGCAACGGTAAAAATAACGCTGGATATCGGTCCTCCAACCGAACGAAAGATACGCAGTTCGAGGAGCCGCAAATGCTTGCATTGCCGAGGAGAATGGGCGCGGAAATGTAGAGCGGAATAACGGCTGCCCATGTTCTCCGAGGCTGCGAACAACGCAAAAGCTGCCCCGCACAAATGGTTGCACGCCCCTCGCCACCTCTTGAGACACGCATGTGCTTTATCGTGCACAGCGCGTTTTGCAGCTTACATGTTCCGAGGCGCAATCTGCGACGTTGCTTTAGAGTGAGAAGGAGAGAGAAATAGGAAATGTAAGAAGAAAGGTACGGGCGTAGCATGTAACATCGCGGGTTTCGTTAAATTGTCGCGTATTTACATCTTCTGTCGAATTAGTGAAGAAACGAAATACAGACAGACTGAGCAGCCGCTCAATTAGTGCCCCAACCAGCTCCACTGCAATGTTCCCCGTCACCCCAGTCATAGAACGGAATAAAACTACCAACTTGAGTCTTCAGTCATTCAGCTGCAAGATAATCGTTTTTTTTAAGAGATAAGGCTACCTTCCATTCGATGTTGCTTCGTTTTTGGGACATGTTTATTTCACATGGCATGGCTTTGCTTCCATTTCTTCCTTGCCACACCTGGCTGCTTCTGCCACGCATGCATGACTTCTTTGTCGAGTTTATCTCTATGTTTAATAACTCTGTATTCTAGAATAACTTCGAGTTGAATAAGCGCTCACGTGTATTCCTGCCTATTTCATCGTCCTCGTCTGTTTCAAGTATGTACGTATCCCTTGTTTCGGCTGATAGACATTCTCACAAGAAAAAGGAAATACGTCCATTTAAAAGGTAGCCCATATTTTACAACTAAAAGGCACAGCAAATTGAAAGTAAGCCTTCACAGCGTCCATGCGGCAGCTGTCACACCACAGAGCAGCAACAAAAAAAAAAGTCAAAAATCTCACTTGGAGAAGGGCGACAGATGTGAGCTCCCTGGTGAATCAGCCGGATAAGAATGTAAGTCTCTTGCAAGAAACGACGCCGAGCAGTTCTTGACGTACCACACGTCAGCACCCGGGTGTTTGCTGCATGTGTAACCTGCGAGAAGGGAATGCGGGCACAAAACGAGATTACGCAGATTACGAATCTGCCACGGACTGCACATAACTACGCACTAAATAGTTTGGGCACGTTATAGTTGCAAGTAAAAATTTACGCCTTAGGAGGCACGTCGCGAAAAAGAAATGGGATGCTACTGTAAATGGTTGCCAAAGATACGCGCAACGACGCTTATCCTTCGCAGCTGTGAAAAATATTCTCGGCTCTTTGGCAAAACTAAAGACCATGCGATAGTGCACAGCCGGTACTAAGCAGCAATCGTAATCGGCACCTCTTGTTTGAAATCAGTATCCGCTGCCGCGTGGCTCCGATCATTCCGCGAGACTTGTTGCATCGTGTCCCATACATTGCCCTTGTGCACACTGCGCGGTAGCGTTTGTGCTTCGGCCAGCTGTCTGCACGCACGCGCCATTCTTCGCTGCGCAAACGGTGCTCGAGTGCGGCTCGTTGCTTGCAGAGCCGACGCACCGACTGGTGCTCCTTTCGTTTCTTCAAGCGACGCTCATTCGAATCTGTCCAGCTCGAAGTCGCGCAAGATAACGGCGGCACGTTATGGTTATCGTCTATTAAAAGCATGCAGTACGCTTTCAACGGGAACACGCCACGCTAGATGAATATTAGATTACTGCCGTAGGGTTGGCGGCGATAGGGGGTAAGGCGAGCCCGTCATTGGCTGTGTGTGCTCTTTGCCGACGTCGCCACTACGCCTCGGTTCATTTTCGAAGTGTATATACCCGCGTAGCCTCACCGCGCCGAAGCAGGACTTATCGGTAGGTGGTCCTGCGCACATCCCGAAAAGGCGAAATATATTTTGCGGCGCACCGCGCCATTATCCACAAGGCAAATGGAGGCGCCGTTACCGGCTACGCGACCAAACGTTATAACTCTAACCATAAGGTATACAATGAGCCATTACGAATAAAAAAAAAAAAGATTTGTGCTGTTGTTCTACGGGCCAACACCGCAATCTGATTATGAGGCAGGCCATAGTGGGGGAGTCGGTAAGTTAAAATTTTATTGAAAATGTTCGGCATTTGGGCGGTGTGCGGTCACAAGCACCCCAGCCTAGGTGGCGGCCTTGAGTCCTTGGACACGGCGGCTTCCTTGGCGTGCCGGACGACCGACAGTTGATCCGCGAGGTCGTGACTGAGCAGGGTCGCCTCCCATCGCGCCCCGCGGTTCGAGACTGCCCGTATAGCGGGGGACCTCCGGTTTATTTTGACTTTGTAGAAATTTTTCACGTGCACCCAATGCACGCGTGTTTTCGCACTTCGCCCATTAGAATTCGGCGGCCGCGACAGGGATCGAACCCGCTACTTCGAGCTCAGCAGCGCATTGCCATAGCTACCGGAATGCAGCGGCAGGTGCCGTTATCGATTAAGCAACTAGAGAGAGAGAGAGAGAGAGAAACAAGCTTTAATGGCACACTGGAGATGTTAGCCTGGCTGTTCGTCAGACATGCTACTCCATGTGCTTGGTGATCATGATATATACAGTGATAAACACTGATAAACACGTGATAAACTACAGCACGTACACACACACACACACACACACACACACACACAACACACACACACACACACACACACACACACACACACACACACACACACACACACACACACACACACACACACACCGTCACGGCTACGTTTTAACCATTCGTACATTTTAATCTGGTCTTATTGGCGAGGCTTTACTCACATTTTATTGCCTCTACCAAGAAGCAGTATACTTCCAAGGCCAGCCACGCATGAAGGATCTAAGGTAGAATGGAAGAATAACTAATGCGTGCCTTCATGCCTTGGATTATAAAATTTATGGATTACTCAGCAAAATTTGCTTGCCTTATTCAGCGAGGACAAATTCCAACTAGTCTTTAGGATTTCATTTCCTTCTTCGTGAGCCTCTTCGAGCCGGTACATGATGCCTTCTATAAAACGTAAGAAAAGGGAAACGATGTACATTGCGCAATATACAAGGTACGTATGAAAATGAACTCCAAAATTCATTCAAACCCGCATTGTAATGCAATATTCAACTCTTATTCCAGTAAAATGAGAGTCTCAAATATTATGTGTCAAGCATGGTACTTAAGTGCAGCTTATGTTACCGTCTTGAGCCTTAGGAAATGAGAAATGCGAGCGTGTGCCAGATAGCCGTGAACCGGGGTACAAATAGCGACGTACATACTTTGGCTGAAGGTAACAGCAAAATAAGAGAGGGGTGCCGTTGTTAGTTCCATGCACCTCGACTGCGCAAGCATGAATGGCAAATTTTTTAAAGAACCTTTAGAACAAAGACGCCTCCCTCATTCGCCCACATTATCAATGCAGCATGCCATGCAGAACACTTACAAGATCCTCTCAATCCACACAGAATGACTTATGTGGCAGAGCGCTGGCCTAGGGAAGGAGTGTGGAGTGATTTCATGCGATTTCACCGGAAAGACAGAGCGCTACAAAGAGGTCCGAATTGCCACGGTGGCCGTCATAGTCACGCAATGAGTAAATGTGTAGTGCAGCAGGTGGCTACAAGAAGCGTATAGCTCAGCTGCACACCTGCTGCAAAATCATTTGTCGCGGTTCTCTGAAGCTCTCAATGCCAGCCTAAATGCCCTGAAAGGCAGCGCGATTCTCACGTATTGGAACAAGGTACCGATCGCTAGGACGGCCCACGTGAGTCCCTACGAAAGACTGTAGGACAAAATTTTCGCCGCGCAGAGAAGCTGCTCCTTAGGTTGCAAGAGTGTTCTGTAATACACAGTATTGTTACCTAAGGTAAAGTTATTAGATATGAACAAATGAAGCAACGTAGTTTTATGCACGTGAGGCGCCGCTGCCTCTTCTTCGGCTACCATTGTTTCAACCGAAATAGCGGCGGCAGCAAGAACCAGTTTCGCGCGCTTTCGCTTCAGGGCATGTGGTTTGCCTGAATAAAATGAAAAATGAGCGTGTGTTTAACATCTAATGCTCGTCACACACAATATATAAAAAAAGAAGAGGCTGTGTGCTCGACAACACGAAACTACTTGCCTGTGTGAAGTTCGGCTGCTGCTGCTTGTTCGACTTCCCTCCAACAGACATCTATGAATTTTACGTGCTTATGAACTTTGCCGCGGAAGCGGCTAGAAAATCTGCACTTCAGGGCGCATGTTCACAGAATCCTGTTGCGTTAGAATTGTTCCTAAGAGAAAATTTTAGCCAATCCTGATGCTGGACAAATGCAATCATATGTGCACAATAAGCTAAGAGACAATCGGCACAAACATACAGCATAACGTATTTTTTTTAAAGGAAGCAACTAGGAAATTTGCACTTGAGAGCGCATATTAATAGAATCCTCTTGCGCTAGGCACAAGAGGATTCGTCACAGAAAATTTCAGCCAATCCAGATGCTGGCCATATTATTAACAAAGGCGGCAGACCGATGGCAGAGAGCCCTTACGAACAACAATCTTTGTGAATCCGATCCCCGACTTTCAAGCTCCGACATCTCGCGAGGCAATCGAGAAGTTAATTTCTGAAAATAAGTAGCGCCTAAAATAAAAAAAAAACGGAAAGGCGTCATGGTGGGTCACAATGTGACGCTACTTTTAGTTCGGAAGCGAATGTACAGTGCCCGCGGAACGAAACGTGGCAGGGAGCATCTAGTAGAACGCTGCATTTGCGCAAAGTACTCGAGAGTACCCCGTCATGTCGCTAGGAATCCTGTCAACATAGGTGACGCCGACTCCGATCTAAGTGTATGCGCCAAAATTACGTCGATGTGAGGCGAACTGCAGATGTCTGAAACGAAAGTACGCGAATCAGCCTTAACTTGACGCGCTTTATTCCTTGATCACTGTAGTTCGCTGAGCTCTATTAGGCTCCATCGCCAGCTAGCCCGCCGCGTCGGTATGAACATTCGCGGCCCCGTTACCGCGAAATCGCCCCCCCCCCCCTTTTTTTTTTTGCCACTTTGCGCAGAGGTTCCAATTTAGAGAGAGCCTCTCGCATCTCGTATGCATGAAGTTCAGCGGGGAAGCCGCAATCCAACGGCGCCAGCGCCCATTGCGAGTGAGAAGTTCCTGGGCAGCCGTATGTATGCGTTCTATACGTTAGACTTTGTTTTGGATACCACACACGCAGCAAGTGCGCTTCCCTGCGTGAAAACTAGCGGACTCGTGCCGCGGGCAGGCTGCAGCGCATTAGTGTGCGCCGAAGAGCTCTAAATCTGTACGATCAAGCATTCCGGTGCGTGCTTTAGCGGGTACGATACTCCTTACAGCTTGTAATTGTAGTTCTGGAAAGTAGGATAAATGTCACATTTTTCGTGACGCCGGCGCATATGCGTGAGCGCGTCCTTGCTCACGTTTATCCCCGTGAGAGGCCATGAGGCCATGATACACGCCAACTTTATGTGCATCCCTGTAATTTCGGTCGGTGAGCTACCTCGAGCAATGACACTCATCAGCCGCACGGATGCGGATGTTCGCGTTGCGCAACTGCTGCCAGTCTATCGCGTCCGGTCGCCACCGTATGTAGCACTGTGATTATCCCCTGTCCTTCTCAGTGAACCCCTGTAGCAGGCAATTGTCCAGTTTCACAACGTCCCAGCTCCGTATCCTTGCGAAGTTAAATGCACGTGCTGAGCCAATTCGGACGGGAATTTCTTAGGCTGCTCTCCCTTCGGACACACACACCTACAACGCGCGAAGGTTCGTTTGACTTGTAGCGAGTCTACGGTGGCGTAATAAAGATTCGCCAACAAATTTGCCAAGTCACACTTCGATGCCGAGAGCAGTGTATTGGTCGTGTCTTTCGTGCTAATGCCAGCAAACTGTGTCAGTTGAAATGCGTGGCCTACAGGACTCTTGAGTTTTTACAGCGAAGGTGTTAGCCTCTAGTTGGTCAGTATTTTCCTCGGTGTCGTCTTCACGGAAAAAAAAAGTCTACTTTCAGCCATTAAAAATAAAAAAAAAACCTTCGGTGATTGAAGCGTAAAGTCCATATATTCTTTGCTGTCACGCATACGACATACATCACAGCATTCGTTTCAATAACGAACAAGCACAAAACAAACATCCAAACCACATCATTGATGATAAGGCGCTCCTGACAACAATTCGAAGCGCGTAGCGCTGGCGGCATACATTTATTAGTAAATGTTATTGTTGCGCAAGCTGTCGCGACGACGGCACCTTGCGACGTGGGGAGTGATGTCACTAGCCTGTCATATGTCGAAGACCCAGCCTAGCAACTGATTTCATTGTTCTTGCAGCACCGCTATGGGTAGGCAACCCATAGTTAGGACTCCCCAGGAGCAGCGTGAATACGAGGAGAGCTAAAGAGAAAACATACGTAGTATAACCAGCGGCGGCGGCGTGCTGCCGCTAATCGTATTGCCGTGCAATTCCAGCACGTGGCTTCCGCACGTCGCAATTCCGCAATTCCGCACGTCGAGATTCTCCTGTGGCTGAATAATGCGCCAGAGGAGGAATTGAGCAATAAACCATTGTATAGCCCTCTCAGCAGTTGTTGTAGCGGTTTTCAACAGCTTCGCCGGACATCCACTTTCTCAGGGCCGGGATGGCGAGTCAATCTATTTGTTTTCGGCAACATCGAAATAGTAGTTCTCTGATCTAATGGCGAAAAAGAATGTTGTCCAGCCGAATGGCTGCGTTGCGCTCACCTGTTCTTAGTCTGTCAAATAATCAGGGAATGTTTTATTTTTTCTCCGGCTCTGGATCCTCCATAGGATCAAGAGCGTTTTTTTCTTTTTTTTCTCTCGGGCTCTTGAGTTGATCCTCGATAGTGAACGCGCACTTCACTTGGGGTTGGCAACTCGTCAACCCACGCCGCGACCTTGCGAAGTGCTTGGCCTCAAAGCAGCCTTGTAGTAGCGGGCATAGCATGTGCTCCCACAACTCGCAGTCGTACTCTTAGGTTAATAAAATTTTTTCCTTATAGTTCACCAGTTGAGAGCGGTTGCTGTATCTGCACAGTTTTAACCGTACATACATGTGTTCAGCAATGATGAAGGGAAAACCCCGCGAATGAATTAATTCGGGGTGCGTGCGTGCCAAAACCAATATTTGAATATGAGGCATACCGTAGTGGGCTACTCCGGATTAATTTTGACCATTTGCGGATCTTTAACGTGCCTAGAATGCATGGGGGACGGGCGTTCTTGCAGTTTGCCCCCATCGAAATACGGCCGCTGCGGCCGGGTTTCTATCCCGCGACCACGTGGTTACCAACGCAACACCAAAGCCGCTAAGCCACCACGGTGGGGGCAAATCCTGCGACCACAGACGAGGTGGATAAAAAAACCAGAAATAAAACTCATGTGGCCTGCATGCACATATATACCATGAGCATGAATTGAAACGCCTCGATCAAAGCAATATTAACTCGAAAGCGCTATTCCGTTCAGAGCTGCGTGGACTTGTAGCAGTGGCTTAATTCAGATTCCCCAGCACACATTTGAGACTTGCACCTTGCTTGTTAGGAACTGGCTACAGAGTGATTTCGCGTCGCAGTATCATGTTATTGTGCGATAGGTGTTCTGATCAGTCATTTTCAGTTCGCTTTTCAATTTATGCTAATAATATGGTAGATATACTCCTTCATTGTCATTCATATTCGCAGAATCTACATGTACATTACGAACAAGCAAATGTGCTACTCGCGGGAAGTTGTGCTTTCGTATTGCTATGGCTTTGTTCTCCAAGGCTCTCTTATCGCACGTCGAAGCAGAGGCGCCGCCGGCGCCTTTACGAGGCGCCGTCATCTCCTTACGTACATTTAACAATAACCAAAAAAAAAGATATGCTGATTTGCTGATTATTTATTAATATTATTTCATCATCCGCAGCTCAGCGCCGTGTAAATGCGGAGTACACAACCGCTTGGCTCTGATATTGTGTGTTAATATTTCACTTTACTGCAGAATGACTAATCAACGTAATTATTTTCTTTGCAGGTAAGCACGCCTTCTTTCTGGTGTCAATACCGGTATCCTGGCTTCCCAATGCGTGAGTGCTGTCGTCGATAATTTGCGGCGGCGTAATTTGCAGACGCAATCATCGAAAGCAAAGCTTTTTTTTTCTTTCTTTCTTTCTTTCTTTCCTTCTTTCCTCTTTCTTTCTTTCTTTCTTTTTTTGCGTTTGCCATCGATCTGGAATGTACTGCACCACACACTAAAGTTCCTTTCGAAACTGTAAAGTCTTTCCAGAGTACCACAGAACTGCCAAGCAAATGTTGTCATTAAATTAAGTCAATTTCTGCAGTGTCCACATGCAGAGGACCAGCGAACCAAGGTAGTTACTTGCGCGAGTTGAGAGAATAATCACTTTGTTACTGGTATTAAAGCAACCTTACATTTGACCCATCGGCTGATCAAGGTTTGGTGCATAAAGAAAATAAGTGAATTTATCATCGCTGACCTGCGCGCTTATTTAAGTCTTCGATGGTCTTCAGAGTGTGAGTTATCATCGTCAGTACCGTGCTAAGCAAGTTGACGATTTCACACGTGGCATATATTTCATACATGTGCCTTCTACTGGTGTGTCTTTAGTCTTGTCACCTATGCTTAATCTACCTCACCTTAACTGCAGCTATCCTTTGTTTCAACAACGAAACGAACAAAATACGGGCGATGCATATATGGTCATGTTCCATCAGCCAGATATAATGGTACTTTATTAGGAGGAAGATATACCTCGAGCCCGACACCGATCTTCATATTCAAATAAATTTGAAATGCAGAAATTACCTCTCTACACAAGCGTTCAATTGAGATGATCGAACTTCATCGCATTTGAGCGAAAAAGCAAACTTCGGTCCACTGCAGGAACCAATAGTTTATTTTAAGGCACCCACCATGCTACAAGAATTCGCCTAAATCGGGACGCTAAAAAAAAAAAAGGAACTCAAGGACAACGTTTACAAATTTGTAACTCTGCACCAAAAATAAATATCGCAGTTTTGCAAACTGCATATGCTCGAACATCTAAATAAGTGGACAAATCTGATGAATATGTTCACAGTTTACGTGAAATAGTTACGACGCTTACGAGAGTTTTGGAATAGTCCTGCTCGCGAATTTGAGGCATATTTCGCAGTGGTGTATAATGCATTAATTTTGTTTGTTTTAGATGTCTTAGTATGTGCAGTTCACATATTAGTGATAGCGCTTTTTATTACTGAGTTACTGGGTTGTAAACGTGATACTTCAATGAAGTTTCGTTGAATTTTTCACTTTATTTAAAAAAATATTGATGCCTGAAATAAAAGGAAAATATCTATATCATATAGTACCGAAACTTAAAACTTTATTGTTAGTGCAACAATCCTGAAGGAAATTCGTGTAGTGGATGCAAAGCAAGACAATATTTCTGTTTCCATATCCCGAGCTAATGCTTCCTCTGAAGCGCGTAAGAAACTTCCAACAAAAACTACAAATATGTATGGTGGGAAAATGTGTTGGGCTATTAGTTCCTGGTTTAAACCAGGAACGAATAGGACCGCACAGGAAAACATGGATAATTATCCGTGTTGTCCGTGTTTGCCTTATAAAAGTAATAATCCCATGAGAAGGCGTTCAGTTATTGCATACTATTTGCTCATATGCTTTTCATATGTACTTGCTTTCCTTATTGGAATGGCCAACAGCCCCACGTGCGACACATGCAATAGCGATGAGATGCTCGCATATATTATCTATGTCTGCCCTGTATATAGTGCCCAGATACAAGTGATGTGCAGAGGACCAGTTGACCAGTTGGACAATGGACCACTATCAGAACTCAGAGCTTTACGTCCATGCTCCCAAAGAACATCCGCGCTGAAGGCCTTACTCGCGTTATTGAGGTTCCTGCGGTCTACGGGGCGAAACGATAGACTTTAAGAACGCCGCCTCCTACCGCTCTGTAGTGTACGCGGTTTCTCGTCTCTCGTTCTCTCTCTTTCTCTCCTTCCACTCTCTTTCCCTCTTTATCTCTCTTGGCCCTTCCCCCCGGGCAGGGTAACGAACCGGAACTACCTCTGTTTAACCGCCTTGCCTTTCTATGCATCCGTTCTCTCTCTCTCTCTCGTAGCAGCATACACATAAAATTATTTGTTGTAATATATATGCATTGGTGTAACAACAAAGCACACTTTAGGTCGTACGCATTCGACAAAAGCTTTTTTTCATGAGGCAGGAAAATTTTTGGCGATTTTCAAATCCTTCAGAATGCTATTCTAAACGGTGACTCCATTATACTTACGGAGTCGCTGGCTGTATGTATTCTTGCGAATAGGAAGTTTAGGTAGATTACTGGCTGAGACTCCTGCGTTAAGTACGGGTAATGAAAATATGCTAAGTGGGAAGCGATCATGTTGAATTCTTATTTGATGAATAACTTAACCCATTTTGCACTTGTAGACGGCGTAAACGGACAACACTCGAAGCGATTGGCATAAAAGTTCACTGTGATCTGTAATCTTGGAAAAATATAATAAATCTTAATGGACGTTTTCTAAGTTAAGGTAATATTCCTAAATACGTGGTACATAGTGTATTATATGCGTAGGAAGTGTAAAGCGGACCCCGGAACTGCCAATAACGTGCTACTAGTGCATTTTCTGTCCACACGCTCACACTTTCTTTTTTCACGGCAGCGTTAGCCAATGCAAGGCCGGGTCACGCTAAGGGTCACGCGTAAGCGCTGCCCCGGAACAACTTCGCTCGTCCAGCTGAGACTACATTAGCATGCAGCACCGCGTCCACGGCAGCACGGCAGCGACCACCAGCAGGACTCTGCACACTTAGTAATTTTCACCGCGTGGAAGTGCCCATCGCACCCACCCAGCCAGACACAAGCACAGGTGCGACAGCACGTTCGCACGCAGACAGAATTTAGTAACTGCGCGAAAGGCACGCCGCCTGGAATATCAATTATATTCTTCCGGGCACTTTTTCACGTTAATCCCGCTTTTATTTCTTTTTGTCGTGACAGACCGCGCACCTGTCTGCCCCGTCCGGAGAGAGACAGGCGATTGTGTTCCCACCTCGGGGCGCGCACCGCGAAGCGTGACAATTTGTCCTTTTGTGTGTGTCTCTCTCTCTCCCGATCTCTCCAACTTTGACATAACCTAACGGCTCTTCCTCCAGCTGCCAGGCTAGTCGTGGCGAGTATAACATAAACAGTTATCCTTGTCAATGGAAGGCCACGCTCGTATAATACATAAACTCGAACGCTGCGCGCGACGTGAATACATCGCCGCTGTTTCGGCCTATAGCGTTACCCGCGCTACTCTCGCTTCAAGCAATTCAGTTCGGTTGCCAAGCGTAGAAAGTAAAAGAAAACGAACGAACAGTGCTTATTTTATTTCTTTAACAGTGTCAGTACAAATGCGTCCGTAGGCAAGAACCGTGTTTACAAAGCTGGCACTAGCGTCCCGCTTTTTGTTGCGCGCCTGCGTTTCCCGCTTAGAAAGCGAGCGCAAAGGTATGGTATGATAAGCAACGGTAGAGGAAGTAAACATAAAGCGATGCAACGGGTCCCAATGTTATCGAAGGAAGCTCGCGGACATTGCCAAATGCTGTTTCCAACTGGTTCTCACGAAGGCTATCACACGGGTAAAGCGCTCGTGCCCGCGATGCCCAAGCGTTGTCTGCACGTCGTCGTTATCCAAGACGCCGGGAGATGCGTGCGTCTGGCGTTGTTTTTACCGCTCATCCTTTCTTCGATGCCGGTGATTCTGCCTTTGACCCGTGATGCCACGCGACTTGTCACCTCTGACTCCAAATCCTTGACCCGGCCCCATGCAGTGTGATCGCGAGGTTGCGAGCTTTGGCTTCTAGCTACTATAGCTGCGGTGCTCGCGTTCATTTCTGATCCGAGTTTCCGGCGTGCATATGTATAAGAGCGCCTGCATAGAAGCCTTCTTGGTGTAATCCGTGCCTCGCAGCACGGGAGAAAGCGATGACCTCCATTCCCTATTGTTTTTGTTTTGTAAAGCAGCTCTCGACTTGCGTTTCCCAAGGGCATCGTTAACACGCACCTTGTCCTCGCACTCACTGTGTATGTGGGACGAGACAGCAAAGACGTTTTCGTTCTCGCTCACCACGCTACAGCCGAAGTCAACGAGCAGAAGAAGAGGTAACGACAAGCGAAAGAAAAGAGTCAGTAAATAAGGAGGCATTTCTACAGAGGTCTTGATTGTGTGTATACAGGCTGACGCGAAATTCAAGGTAATGGCTGGGCGTTTCTGAAACAATGTGCGTCAATGCGCGAAGTTGACTGTCCTATTTTCGAATAAATGCTTTTATTCCAGGAAAGGCTGGTGGCACCGAAGCTGTGGCTTGTTTGTATTATCGCGGCCACTGAACGCTTGTCGTGTTTTTCTTTTTTTCCTTTTTTTTCTCTCTCTTTTTCCTTCTTTTCTTTCTTTGTCTTTGTCTCTCTTTTTTTAATCATATGTGTCTCTTTGCGGGTGTAAGTATTTTCCTTGTGCAACGCTTCCACTACCACCCAGCTTTTCTATTCGAGGTCATTTTTACTGCGCTTGCCCATTATCGTACGCGCATATATTTGGCAGTACATACTGCATGCTCTTTGGCCTGCCGAGGTGCATATTGCTCTGTCAGTAACGTGAAGGATAAGCAGTAGCCATAGCCCCTTACTGTTGTTTTCAACCATTCGCTTCTGTTTCTTACTGTGACAAATCTTTGATTCCATGAACGCACGCTAGCTTTCCAAAAGAACAAAATCTAAACAAATGAATAAATGAATAAATGGATCGCAACCAGCTCTGATTACTCACTCAGATTTTTTTTTTTTTTTGCCGCTATTGAGCCTTGGGCAAAAAATATGCAAATTGCAGGGACGAGCAAATCGTTATCTGTACTCAAAACTCGCACTCAAACACGCACAATAGCACACATTGCAACAACGTCCACAACTTTCGCCAGTAGGCCGAACATTTTTGTCTTGTTTTAGTATTTAGGGCTGCATAATGGAGAAAGAGTCTTTTATGTACAAATTTAGTTTACCTCAGGTTATGATACATACAAAATGTGGATGATTTCCGTCTCAGCAAAAGCAGCCGCGAAACGGGTGTCACTGTGCTTCTAAGCCACCGCAGCCTTGATGCGACTAAAAATTCGCAGGGACATTATTGTTTTTTTTTTTTTTTGCTTTAACGTACACTATGAATCGTTTCATCGGAAGCAAGAAAACGTAGCCATTGGTGAAAGCTCTAAGCCGGGCCTGCTGCATCTGCTTCACAACCGCTTTCGACTTCAACACATCCTCCTTATTGTTCCCTTTTTCCTGCAGTAAGGTTGTGTAATGTCTCGCCTGTGATCTGGGTCAATCTGCGTTGCCCATTTCTTCTCGCCCTAAAGAAAATAATCGAGTGTCAGGAGAATAGCGCCTAGTAGAACATAAGCGTTCGTTGTATACGATAGTCAGGGGCACGCCGCATCGCATTATAGAAAAAGCGGCCGCTGTGCCGCCCCCTCAATGCAGCCTCGCTTCTATGGCATGGTACCTGGTATAATAGCGCAAAGTGCTACAGCAATGACGGTTTTTGTCGTTGCGACGAAAATCGTGCGTAGCAGGTAACTGACGGTGAAAGATCCTAAACCCACGGTTTACGCGGCGGCTGCGCGGAAGCGTCGTCGAGAAAATACCGAGCAGCGGCCGACAGCACGGACGACATGCGCAGCCACCGCTAGCGCATTTCTTCAAAGCATGGCACAGTCGTCCAAAGATCAACAGTCCATCGCGCGCGGTGACGATAGATGCACCAGAGTTCGCACTATTAAATTAAATTATGGGGTTTTACGTGCCAAAACCACTTTCTGATTATGAGGCACGCCGTAGTGGAGGACTCCGGAAATTTTGACCACCTGGGGTTCTTTAACGTGCACCTAAATCTAAGTACACGGGTGTTTTCGCATTTCGCCCCCATCGAAATGCGGCCGCCGCGGCCGGGATTCGATCCCGCGACCTCGTGCTCAGCAGCCTAACACCATAGCCACTGAGCAACCACGGCGGGTAGAGTTCGCACTATAGCTGTCACTTTCATAGCAGGCGAGGCAACGACGCATCACATTCGTTTCTTTCGGTCATGCTATATTGGCTGTAAGACGCAGGGCACCACACTAAGCAGTAGTTTAGACACATTCCCTCCTCTCTCTCCCTGTGATCTTTCTTTTCCCTTTCCCATTCCCCTGGTGTAGGGTAGCCAACCGGACGTTATTCTAGTTAACCTCCCTACCTTTTACTTTTCTCTTTCCTCTCCCTTGAGGGTAACCGAAGGCCGGAAGTTTAGCGTCGTTCCAAATCTAAGCGCGAACACACTGACTATATCAGATAAACACTATTTTGTGGCGTTCCACGGTTTGGAGTGTTGTATTTCTTCACTGGTTTTGGACACATGATGGTGAACTTGGATTCGCCGATGCACCACCGAGTCGTGAACACCAACTTAAAGAGTAATGAGCTGAATACTGAGTTCACACACATACCGAAAAATACAGTTGGCTCAATTCAAGTGTGCAGGTAGGACCCCAAGTGAGAGCTTAACTGTGGGATATTGTACAAATAGATCCTTCCTTTGCTTAAAAGGACATCTTGTTGGGCGAGTTGGTGACAACTCATCTTGGGTACTAGGCGCGAACAAACACAGAAACAAGGAAGGACAGACGGGGGCAGTTGTAAGTGGCGCTCTGTCCCGTCTCCTTCCTTGTTTCTGTGTTTGTTCGCGCCTAGTACCCAAGATGTCTTCCTTTGCGTTAGTCCTAGCTTGCTGCCGTGCTGCTTCAGGAAAGCCGAGGTAGAGTGATCTTGCTCTGTCCGTATTTGTGCGACTGTGTATGGTTGGACGCCAAGGTAAAGTGTATAGTGAGTGAAGAAGTCTGCAAGTGAGAGTTATTTTTATGAAAAGAAGGGACTTAGTGACAGCCTATATAACACCACTTCATTCGTTGACTTTGGAGTGTATCAGAGAAAGAGGAAAAAGAGAGCGCAAAGCAATATGGCTCAAAGTAAAGTTTTCAACGAAATCTGTCCAGGGCGCTTTTGTTAAAGGAATAAGTTATCAAAAGAAGAAGCGAGGGATCGCAGAATGAAAGGCTGGATATTGCTAGCTAAGACTCTGGTGAAATAGAGATTACGGAAACTTGAGGAGCAGCGTGTTCCCCTCTTCGGTCGGCTGATATACCAATAAAGGCGGCTTGGTAGGATGCTGGCTGAATAAGGCGGCACAAGCCGGTCAGGCTTTTATCCTCGTACAATAGAACGCTCTGCACGCCTGGAGAAGACCTTAATAAGAAAGTCTTATGGAGTTAAAAGACCTCTAGCACGGGTTTGACTTCCCGAGTTACGCAGACTTCGACGCCTGCATTCGACGTTTGATGCTTTAAAAAAATTTTATTCAAGGTTGCCCGAATCTATAGGAGCAGTGGCTAGGGCTGAGGAGAAATACGTTGCGTCTGTGTCTGTAACCAAATTACACCCCTAGATTGCTAGTACGATGGTAGGATTAAGTGCACGTAAGAAGAAAGAAATATTGCTGATTTAGTGGGTGCATGACTCTAAATGCGAATTTTAGCGCCAAACGGGCAGTCACAAATGGAATGCAGACAGAGACGGGTACGCGCTGTTGAAAGAACAAATTATGTGTTCTCACGTTCACTTCATGCATACTTTCGAACTTAACTGCAGTAAAACATACCCAATACAAAGAGTGCTAGAATAGTTTGTATGCAATGCAACACCGCTGAAGACTTCTTGAACGCGAATTTAAAGTTCGTACCACATCCTTCCTACACAAATACGTGTGCCACAGTGCTGTGGGAACGTTAAGATTTGTCGGCGCCTCATGAGCGGCGTCTGGCGTTGTGCGCACAACGTATTGCGCCAGCCGCTGGAAATAGGCCACATGCCAGCAAAACGCACCTTTCTGAGTCAACTACGACTGCCAAGTTGAAACTGCATGGATAGTCTTTTCTCTCGTTCTATGCATATATTTGGTTGCGCCACGCTGGCGTTGCAGGTTCGCTATATGACAGAAAGACAGAGTCGAAGTTGTGCGAGCGTAATAAGTTGGTGCCGTGAGCGTTAACCTTGGAGCCTTCCCAGGTTAGGCGAGTTGAAGTGCCGCTGTGAATTCGCAGACTTCTAAATGTCGAAACTCGCACAATCATCAATAAAACAGACCGAGCGAAGATGTAAGAGAGAGAGAGAGAGAGTAGAAAGAAACATTCATTTTTCTTTTCATCGAGTGCCAAGGGTGAAGCTAGCAAAGGTCCCTCCTCAGTCGTACCTTCGTCGGGTGCGATGCTGCCTATGGGGAAGAGGAGGAGGAGAAGGAGGACCAGGAGGAGGAAAATGAAGGAAGGAAAGGTAGGGAGCTTAACCAGACGCACGGCTGGTTTACACAGGGTAAGGAGTTTAAGGGAAGAAAAGCAAGGAGAGTGAGGGAAGAAGGAATTATCGGTGTGAATGCGTGCGGTTCATAATCTCACGCGTATAATCGGTCACAGTGGCCACTATGAATATGGGGCTTGGTTTAGTGTCAACTTAAGTTTACGGAGGGTCTTAAGCTTAGCTTACGATTCTCAAGACGATTGTGAAATGGCAAACTTCGAACCAGTAATTTGCGTGCGTGCAGGTACCACGTGCCTCAGGCAGAATTTTCTCTCTGTCTTCCCCCCATCAAACCCACAAAAAAAAAAAAACCTCATTGCCGTTCCACCCTGTGAAGAAGGGCGACCAGCGAAGCTGTGTATGTGGGCTCCTAATGGTTAACTGCACTTCCGCCGCAGTTCGGCCGGAACCAGCCACGCATGGAGAGTACTTAACGTCTGCGTCACCTTGGTCATGATAGCAGCTCCAATGCTAGCGAGCGTCAGAGTTCCGTCTAGCGATTTGTCGTAGGAAACTCTATCGTATAGACCACATGGTGGTCTAGCAAAAGCAGAGCAGGACTGCTTATATTGCAATTCCTTCACCCCTTTCGAGCCCGAACGATCACTTCATTCATTGCATGCCTCGGCGACATGCTCTACGACGTCGCGCAGGCACTGAGACGCGGCCACACCCCACTGGAACGCCGGTTCGTACATTGTTGCCCGTTGTTCCTCCCGCGAGTCCCTTGTTTGGCAAACTGGAATTGTCTGAAACTAGAGAGTTGCTTTCTTCTTATTCGCCTAGTTCATCTCCTCCTGGAATTAGTGCAATTGGCTTAGACAGTTCTTTCGTCAGGCCATCTCTTGGGCTGCTGATGTTAGTGTGGGCTAAGGGTACATCGTGGGCTGTCGCTCCTACGAAGGCCTGGCTCGGGCGTGTGCATGAATAGAGCGATAATTGGCCAAACTCAAACGAGAAAGAAAAGAGCCAATCCACGTTTTGTAATTAGGTCCTGCTTCTTTTTTTGATACATTGTATTTTCTCTTCATTGCTCACGTCGAGTATGATTAGAATAGAATCGAAGAAAATAATCTCTAATGATTCGCCCCTTTCTTTGTTTAGGGTCATTTACTTAAAAAACGAATGCTGCAAAGTAAGACCGTTGAATTTTTTTCAATTGTGACCCACCATTAGGCTGAAGTATTGCTAGCTGGGAAACTTGCCTCTTGCTGCTCCAAAACTAATTGTGCATGATAAAATCAGGCCAGGCAAGACAGAACAAGGGATGGAAGACAGATAGCTTAACCACGTCAACTGTCTTGTTGTTTACACTGCACTGGGGGACGGGTAGGAAAGATGAAGATAAAAGAAGAGATGATATGAAGAGAATCTGTCCCCACAAGCTTCTAGAAGAAAGACAACTGACTACGCTCACAGACACCTCGTCTATGCGAAACCGTAATACCGAGGGCAGGCTTAAAAGCACATACTGCCGGCTACTTCTATTCCACTTTTAGGGAGAAAAAGATGTTGCCGACATGAATAATAAAGAAAACAGCCACAAAAGCGTAAGTGGTACGCGTAAGCAAACAACGAAATTATGAAAGATTATTCGCAGTCACTAGACAACGAATGTATTGAAAACGTAGACAGTAGAAGCTGCCGCGGCAACTGCTGCAAGTTTCGACGTCTGGCACACATTGTTTGGGTTGGTCTTGGCAAACAAACATCACTTACTTAGACTACCTGGCACATTGCCGATTTAATTATGGCTAAGGCTTCGGTTTGTTTTTGAAGGCAGCGTGTTGGGAAAGCATTACAACCGTCGTGATAATTAGTACGAACCAGCAATACACTGTTCTACTTTTTATCAGCTGTTGGCGGAGACATGCAGACACAGGCAGTGTTTATGGATGAGATAGACTTGCCTAGAAAGCGAGAAGACTCAAGTCATTTATTTTTCAATTTTCGTCAATTTGTTTATGTAAATTGGTTCCCAGTGCTAGTCATCGGTGAACGAAACGTTTTAAATATCTTCATATCTTCCGGATACGAAACTTTGTTTCGGCGACGTGTTGTGAAAGTAGCAAAGTCCTCGTTTAAGTCGAAAGGTGCCCAGGGCGTGCCCCCCCATGACAAGAACCAGCAGGTGTGCCTTAGCGTAAAGAAGAGGAGGCTCTCTTTACCACTACTCGGAAGCAACATTTCCCCATCAAGTCGTTTAGACTGCAAAAGGAAAATATTTGACGACGACCTCTGGTTCCTGGATAATTACATGAGATTTTAATGCTCATCACTCACTTAAGGCAAGTACAAGAACCAACTTAAGAGACAGGACTCTAGTGTCGTTTGCTTCTGACCACGACATACACCTCCAGAATGACGGTAGCCCGACATTCTTGAAAGTGTCGTCGTACAGCAGCTGCCTAGATCTCACTTTGGTGTTACAATGCCTTACCTCGAGCGTCGATCTGCTGGCTTATTGAGTTGGAAACCTGTGGAAGTGGCCATGTTCCCACTTACGTAGCTTTCAAAGGTTTAAACAGCACGCCCTCACCCACAGTCTCTCAAACAATTGACTGGTTCGCATTTCAAGCCTCTATAGATGTCGAAAGAAAGTTAAACCTTGAACGTAGCATAGATTTTATGATGGCAGACGCAGTGCATGTTGGAACGAGCTACTTCTCGTGGTCAGCTACTCGCACGGACTTTGACATTGAATTAGGAAGGCTCCGTGCAATACGCCGGAGTACCGAGAAGAAACATAGAAGCACAAAATTGATTTTCGACCTTAAGGAGGCCAGGCGCACGCATGAGAAAATATGCGTAGGCATTGACAAATTAGACAAAAAACGATAGAAATCATACTGTCTCTCTTTGTACCCACGCAAAGCATTCTCTCGCGTATAGCGAATTCTTCAGAGCTTTCGCTCTTCCCTTCAGCAACTCCACCTCTTTTAGGCAGTGGCTTTCCACCAGAGTCGTTTGGAAGTGGATGTTGAAGAAGATTTTGGTGAGACAATAGCAGGTGAGCGTTCTACTAAATCACGTGGGATTAGACGAAGTTTCCTTCATGCAATATTCCGCAATGGACGGCCTTTTTTCCATAGAATTGGAGGCTGCTCTAGCCATTTGCAGGTGTTCCTCTTCACCCGAACCCTCTAATGTAACGTACGCTGCTCTACGCCATCTTAACCCCGATGCATGCGAGGTCCTGCAACGTTATCTCAGCGTTTAATGGAGAAACTGTGTTGTTCCCTCTTAATGGAAGCGTAGCCGTCTTGCCCCATCCTAAACTAAGGAAAGTATCGCCTTGAACTAACATCATATCGGCCTATAGCTCTCGCCAACTGTGTTGGCAATTCGTTTGATAAGATGTTCCTCACGCGCCTCGAGTGGTTTCTTGAACATCACAATGTTTATAGAAACGCGATGACAACTAGGCTTTCGACTTGGCCGATCGCCGGGATACAACGTCATCTATATTGTATCTTCAATTCAACAACAGATACCATCCAAACACCTCTCCATAGCGCTATTTTTATACGTGAAAGGCCCTTATAATACCGTTTCTCATGAATCAATCTTTGACGCACTCATGGCTGCTGACGTTGGAGACCCCACTTTTCGGTGGATTTGGAAATACCTGACCCAAAGGACCTTCTTTATGTTCACCGAGAATGGCGAAAATATCGACCACTACATGAGCCGTGGAGTTCCATAAGGTGCCGTTTTGAGCCCAGTTTCGTTCAACCTAGCTCAGATTGGGCTTGCGGAATCCCTGCCGCAGTCGGTAAGTCTGGCAATTTACGCAGATAACATTTGCATGTGGGCTTCAGCAGTAACTCACCAGCCGGTTCGCGCAAGAATAAAAAGGCTGCAACCCTGACCTCGGCTTAACTTCGGAGACAAGTACTTGGTGTCTGAACTGCAAGGTCTGCGTTTGTCCCCTTATTCGAAAATTGATGACTGGATACCCGGTGTCTATTAATGGTCTATCTAGCTTGTACAAGAAAACTCGCCAATGTTTAGGGATGATTGTCGACCACGGCCTCTCCCGTAGCCCCCATGTCGTCTACCTAAGGAAGAGACTCATCTCGATCAGTCGCCTTTTTCAAGCCATCGCTGGAAGAAAAACACGGGAACCATTGGTGTGTTCTATGTTCCAGCTGTATAAAGTCCTCTTCATCGGTTTCTTTCGTTAAAGCACTCCGGTACTGTCAAGCACGCTGAAGACAAATATCAGAGTGCTTGAGAGTATGTGAGCCCAAGCACGCAGAACCTGTCGTGGTTTGCCGCGGTGCGCCTCAAGAGACGCAAAAATTACCATCGCCAGGGATCGTCTCATCAAGACGTATATCGCCACAGACACGCTTACAACTCATCATCGACACCTTTCCCGACTCCAGTATTCAGGCCTTGCGTCTCTTGCGGAAAGCAAACCAGACGCAACATTTTCGAATATTGTAGCCTCCTAGCATTCATCTCTTTCATCCGATTTCACGCCTGCAACAAGATCATCGTGTCCGTCGCGGGGTCTCCGGCAATCGCAAGTGCTGTTCTCCATTCCAGGAGTTTGGAAAAAGTCTGGCTTGCCGACCTGTGCCCTGAATCAAGCTGCTCTATATCCACTGCATGATTCCTACTCCAATCGAGTTCATATTTATACCGATGGCTCTTCGATTCTAACTAGCTCTACTGGTGTGGTACTTATGCCATCGACGTCAATCTGCAAGAAGCTAAAGATTGGCCACGTCACAACACCGAGAGGGTCCGAACTGATCGCCTTCCGTAGCGCAGTGCTTTATGCGCATTAAAAGTCGCCAAATCACTGGGTTTCTGTGATACAAAGACAGCTCTGCAATCACTGTTATCAGCTGTATGTCACAACCCACACAAACAATTTGTGGCACGGTGGACAGTGGCCATGATATCATATTTCAGTGACTAGCTGGGCACTAAACGAGAAGAAAGGGAGTTAACCGAGGGACCTGATACCTGGGCACTTCAACATTACTGGCAATGAAAGTACCGACAAAGCTGCCCGTGAGGCACATGGAGAACGTGAAAGCACCTCGATTCCATTGTCGAGCATGGAGTAAGCGTGGCACCTCAATGGTCTTGTCCATATTATCACTCTAAGAAAATTCAGTACACCAGAGCTCACCAACAAGAGCCTATGTGCCATAGACCCACATGTGAAATTGCGACTTTTACCTGATTTTACTTGATGGCAAAAAGCGTTACTGTGGCGCCTGTGACTAGGATTTTCTTTTACGAACGCCTACCCATTCCTAATTGGAACAGCGGGCTATGCCAATTGCAGCACATGTGATGCAGAAAAAACAATCAAACATCTTCTGTGTGACAGGCCAACATACGCAGATGAAATAATTGGCCTTTGGACAGCGTTAGGGCACTTTGATCTGACAGGCCTTTCACAGAAGAGTTCTTGGGACCGTGGCCTCATGCGTCTGCTATGTGCAAGGCCACAAAGGCGCTGCTGCGTTTTTTTGAAATGCACCAGCCGTTTTTGATTGACTCAGCGATGAACGCTTGCTTGTATGTGTAAATTTGAAAGTGCGTGAATTTGAACTTCTGTCTTCCTTCTCATCTTTCAATCACCTTTCCCCAGAACAATCCGGTAGCCTACCGACTGATCCTGGTTAACCTCCCTGCCTTTCCCTTATGACTTCTCTCTCTCTCTCTCTCTCTGCCAAGAAATTCACTATGTTTTCATCTTTATCAGTGCTCCGCCGACTAATTTAAGGCACTGTGTACTCTAATGTGAACTTTATTGCAAGTTTAAGGATGGACTTGATGAAGTGTTCTGTATGATAGAATGTAGCTATTGTAAGCGTTTTTTAATGTTGCGTGAATGTCGCGCGTAACCTGCATCAACACCCACTCCCACATGCGCACATTCGTATAGGCATAAACGCTCTGAATAAAAATATATTTTACTTTGCAAGTGTATTCAACACGAGCATACCTCCCTGCATCGCAACACTCCTCTTCAAATCGCCTGTATTTGGTTGTACGTATGCACTGCTTCGGAACAAAGCTGTGAAGTGTGTCTGTGAATTCGGGGTTTAATGCCCCTGTGGCAACTTAGGCTAGTGATTGCCAAGACATGTGGTGAATGTTATCTCCAGGTATTTTTTTTATCTACCGAGTTCATAGTAAAATTGTGAAATACTGGAAGTACTCGAGTGCCGAAGTACATTGTTATCTGTGATATGGGCAAGCGTACCTTTCTAAGCCGGTCGACGTGTACATTTATTTACCAAACAGAAAACTAGTTCACGGTTTGAGAGCAAGGACGGTTAGTCAAAACACAGTTTAAATATGAGAATTTAGACTATATCAGGTTATGTGGAATTATATCAGGATGGAGCTCTCATTTGGTTCCGATGAGGGGTAGTTAAGAGCGCGTGATTGAGCATCGTTACTCCGGGACGGCTTCGGTAAAGTTTACCTTCGTGCGAGATATATGCCTTTTCGGCGAGAGCGAGTGTTCATGGTTGGACACTCGCTGGTATTCTGAACATGACCGATGGCTCAGGAAAAATGCAAACCGCGTGAGCTGCGCTACCGGCATCGCTGTTTACGTCTCTCCAGCCGGGCACAATGAATACAAAAGAACGGCATCTGGTCACTATTTACGAAGCTCATTCCCTTCAGTCAGCTTCTTCGTTTGCTTCTCTTTGCGTGCAAATAATTATAAGCTTAGTCTGGCTTCTTTCCATCGCAAGTCGCGCCAGTGAGACTCAATGGCTACAGCGCTGTGCTGTTGAACAATTTGTCTGGGGTTCGATTCAAGACCGCGGCGGACACGTTCCGATCGAGGCGCAATGTGAAAACGCTCGTACAGTTTGCTTCGGATAGGTGTAAAGTGACCCCAGGCAGATGAAATTAACTTCACAAAATGCACGCGCCATTCCAACTCAAGAAGCGCCGGAAGATCTTGTTCACCTTTATTTCTGGCCGAGGAGAGCATATTCGTATAAAAAAAGGAAATCGATTGTTATTTGAGTATATAATTACTTAATTTAGGATTTAATTATTATTTAATTATTAAAACGCTGCAAGGAGCTTGGCGTTATGTTTTCACCGAGGGAGCAAACTCGCCATATCAGAGAAAAAATTGGTGTAAATAGCTGCAAATGAAAAAGAAAAGAAGGCGCTTGGTCCTGTGCGGTTAATCAGAGCCTTCCACTTACTCTTATAACTCACTGTGCAGTTTTTGGAAGGTAAACCGCTTAAGTTACGTTTTTTTTAAGTATAGTGACCGTCTCGGGATTTTTGTAGCTAACGTTTATATAGCATGATTATCGCTACGCGTATGTATGTGAGATTCGTTACATATATATATATATATATATATATATATATATATATATATATATATATATATATATATATATATATATAATCTTCTACAAACAGGCACACCACTTGATTTCGAAAGGTGTGGTTGACGGTTCCTTAGAGATTTCTTGGAAGGAAGCAACCTTTGTGGCGAATGATATTTATGGTGTATTTGCTTCATTACAAGCATGGATGGATGGAAACAACTTTATTCTGAATCCGGCAAATTTGACGACCCGGGCTCAGGTCTCCCATGAGGGGACTTCGAGGCCTTGCCTCGTCGCCGCCTCTCGGGCTTGCTGGACAGCCCACTCTTGTGTCTTGAGGTTGGAGCTGCGCAGAGCGGCGGCCCACTTCGACGCAAGAGCCTCCGGAGCTACTGCCATTGTAGCTGATGCAACCCGACACTCCCACAACATGTGTGACAGCGTCGCTCTAGTGTCCTGACATAGTTTGCAAAGAGCAGTCGGGTACTGCGCGGGGAAAATGTGCTGCAATCGCACCGGACTGGGGAATGTTTGTGTTTGCAATTGTCGCCAGAGGACTGCCTGGCGACGTTTCAGCATGGGGTGAGGTGGGGGCAGCAACCGCCTGCCTAGCTGGTAGTGCTTGGTGATGTCACTGTACCTGACCAGGCGTTCTCGCGTGTTTTGAGCCAGCAGTTCCGAACTCGAAGAGGCGGTCTCCGATTCTGCGCGGCGGGTCAGTTCTCGCGCAGAGCGGTGTGCTACCTCGTTCAAGTTAATGAGGCCCTCATCGGTGGGGGTGGCGACGTGCGCTGGAAACCATATGATGGCGGTGTTATCGAAGTGCTGTCGACCAGCTTTCCTTAGAATCTGGAGAGCTTCTGAGGAAATGCGCCCCCGCGCGTAGTTGCGAACTGCGGATTGTGAGTCGCTAAAAACTACCTCGCAGAGGGGGTCGGTAAGCGCAAGCGCAATTGCTACCTCTTCTGCTGTTTCGGAGTATTCCGTTGCGAGACTACACGCGTGCGTAAGCCGGGAGCTAACGTCTACGACTACCGCCGTGAATCGGTGTTCTCGTGTGTATTCTGCGGCGTCTACAAAGCGCGTAGTCCTCTTTCCACCCAAGGAGCGCAGCAGTGCCTTGGCACGGGCCTGGCGTCGGCCCCGATTAAATTCGGGGTGCATGTTTCGAGGTATAGGGGCGACAATCAGCGTGTCGCTGAGGTCAGGTGGAATGACCTGTTTCTGACCGTGTTGGACACGGTAGTTGAAGCCGAGTTTCTGCAGGATGTACCGGCCCGTGGCTGTCAGAGACATGCGTTCGAGTTGAGAGGTTCTTTGCGCATCCACGATTTCCTCAAGCGTGTTGTATACCCCCAGCTGTAGCAGACGAGCAGTGCTTGTGGACTCCGGTAGGTCAAGGGCGATCTTGTAAGTCTTGCGTATAAGGGTGTTGATTTTCTCCCTATCAGTGACATTCCAGTTGTGGAAGGCAGCCACATAAGTGATGTGACTGATTGCGAAAGAGTGTATGAGGCGCATGACACTGTCCTCCTTCATGCCCGTGTGCTTGTTTGTAATGCGTTTGATCAGGCGGGTAGCCGCTGTAACCTTGCCTTCGATTTTGCGGATAGCTTCTATGTTTGACCCGTTGGCTGTTATATGCATGCCTAGGATGCGTATCTTCGGGACTCGGGGAATGCAGGAGCCGTCTTGCGTATAGAGGATTATGTCGTCACATTGGCGCGATTCGGCTGTAGGCTTGGGCCGGCGGCGCGAGCGGTAGACGAGCAGCTCCGATTTCAGTGGAGATAGTCGGAGACCTGTGTCTTGGAGGTAGGTTTCGACTGCAGATACCGCTGCTTGTAAGGTGCATTCTATCTGACCGTCACTGCCCTTGTTGACCCACAGGGTGATGTCATCTGCGTACAAGGCGTGATGGAGGCCATCGATCTCGTCGAGGTAGGCCGGGAGACCTAGCATCACGAGGTTGAAAAGGAGCGGGGATATGACCGATCCTTGAGGAGTGCCGGTGCTTCCTAGTGTATGTTCGTCGGATGTCATGCTGCTGACCGCGAGGGTGACTGTGCGGCGCGAGAGGAAGTCTCTGACGTAGTTGTAGCTTCGCTCACCCAAGTTGAGCTTGTTTATGCGGCTCAGGATTGCTGCGTGTGCTACATTGTCAAATGCCTTTTCCAAATCTAGGCCGAGGATGGCCCGATTGCCACTAGTTGGGTCATTGATAATCTGGTGGTAGAGCTGGAGCATGACGTCTTGAGTGGAGAGGTGTGACCGGAAGCCCACCATAGTGGGTGGGTAGGCTCCAGTGTCCTCGAGGTGGTGGTTGATGCGGGAGAGGAACGCGTGCTCCATCACCTTGCCGACGCAGGATGTGAGGGAAATGGGCCGCAAGTGGTCGAGGCTGGACGGCTTGCCTGGCTTCGGTATCAGGACTGCTTTAGAGCGTTTCCACGCCTCTGGGATGCAACCTGCTCGCCAGCATTTGTTGATGTATGCCGTAAGAGCGGTTATCGAGGCATCATCGAGGTTTCTTAGAGTCTTGTTCGTAACTTTGTCGGGACCAGGTGCTGATTTGCCATTAAGGTCGTGGAGAGCTGCGCGGATCTCTGACTCGTGAAATTCTTCATCGAGTGTCACATTTGTCTCTCCAGTGTAATCTCCGTGTTGCACATCGGGCCGTTGAGGGAAGTACTTGGCTAGCAGGCGTGTCACGAGCTGGTGATCACTCGTGGTAGTCTGTTCCTTGTGCAAAAGGCGTTGCAGGTTTGCTTGCTGAGCAGACTTGCTCTGCGTTTCCCCTAAGAGGTGACGAAGGAGACGCCACGTTCTGCCATTGTGGAGCTGCCCATCGACCGCGTTGCAGATGTCATACCACTGTTGGCGGCTTAAGGTCCGGCAATGTTCTTCCAGCTGGCGATTGATATGTGCGATCTTCTTACGAAGCTTTCGGTTGTGCCTTTGCTTTTTCCATCTTGCGTTTAGTGACGTCTTCGCTTCCCAGAGGTGGGCTAGTCGGCTGTCGATCTTGTCAACCTGGACCTCGGGTGCGAGCGTCTGCGTCGCCTTGTTCATGTCGTCGTTGAGCGTCTCCATCCATGCCTCGATGTCATCGATGTTCTCCTCACCTCTCTGTTCAGCTCGCTGCTTTCGGAATTTGTCCCAGTCCGTCCATTTGAATAGCTTAGGAAAAGGGGGTGTACCCGCCTGAGGAATTCGTGTTTCTATGATCATGTGGTCACTACCGAGATCTTCAAAGGTATTGCGCCACATTGCTTGAGGGATGTTACGGACCGCCGTCAGGTCTGGTGTCGTGTCCCGTGCCGTAGACGTGCCCGTGCGGGTCGGCGCCGTGGGATCGGTAATAAGAGTTAATTCGGCATCATGTAGGTCCTGCCACAGGCGTCGACCTTTGGCGGTAGTGTAGCCATAGCCCCAGGCCTCGTTCGGGGCGTTAAAATCTCCCCCCACCAGAAACGGGTTTGCGCCCGCCAAGGCAAGCGCCCCTCGGAACAGAGAGAGGAAACGAGCCCGTGAGTGAGCCGGATTACTATATACGTTGAGGAGAAATACACTGTGGTTGCGTGTTCTACAGGGAAGGAGCTCTACAAGCATGTTTTCCGCATGTGTGCCGCTTACGCTGTGTTCTTGCACTACTGTCCCTTTCCGAATTAAAATTGCAAGTCCGCGATCAACGGGAATCGGCGAGGCATGCGCAGTGTAACCGGGAAGCTTTGGTACGGTACCTACTGTTTCTTGTATCATTATGATGTCGGGTTTGGGTTGCGCGTGTCGGACGTATTGTTGCAGCAGTGGTTGCTTCTTAGTGAAGCCCCGACAGTTCCACTGCCACACCACGAGCTCGTTAGTGGGGCTGGCCATCGTGGTGCTGTACTTGTGCGTTACCTGAAATAGGGCTAGGGTGAATGACTGTAGGGCCCATGGTGGGCATCATTTCCATGCCTGGGCGAAGACCTATGTGAGTCTCAATTTTGTCTATATGAATTTCAACCCTGTCTGTTCGAGCAGTGAGGTTATTGACCGCAACGCCGATGTTGCGGATCCCGGATTGAATTTCTGAAAGCAGCTTCCTAATTTCTTCTTGTTCTTTCCGCCAGTCATTCATCGTGACATATGCTTTGCGCCAATCACTTACTGCTGATTCGCGGTTCTCGAGCTGTTGAGACTCGGAACTGGCCGCCGCGCGTTTCTTTGTGGGCGGCGCCGCACCGTCGTTACCGTTCGTGACGGGAGTCGGGACTAAAGCAGGTTTAGGTATAGATGTCTGCGCCATCGACTGTTTAATCTCTCGAATTTCTTGGGTTAATTGTAGCACGACCGTACGTAATTGTGCGTTTTCGTGCTGCATTTCTTCTAATGTCACATCCCTGGGGTCCCTCTTATTATTGGTTTCTGAGGCGGTAGCTCCCTCAGCCCTGCGTCTCAGCGAGCCCTTAACCGCATCTGCCCAGCTCACCTTGTCAGGTAGGTCCGAATCTTGCTGGTCGGCTTGCTTCGGACGCCGAGAGCTCGAACGGCTACGGCTCGCCCCGGGGGTTTTGCTGCGCGTCCGGCTCCGAGACCTGCTCTGCCGGCGGGATGGAGGCCCCGCAACCGAGCGAGACCGGGCCCGGCCTCGAGAGCGGGAGCGGGAGGCAGGTGGGAAATGTTCGTCGTAGTTCTGTTGCTGTAGCTCGAGGGCGGCCTCTGCCGCTGCCCTCTGTCGGTCTCCGCGTCGTTTCTTAACAAGATAGGGGGTCTTGAATCGAGCCTTGCAGGCCTTGTCCGCAGTGGGATGCGCTCCCCCACAAAGGTGACACCTTGGCGTGCATGTGTGATTGGGGTCTGGGTTCGAGGCTCCGCAGCCTCTACACACACGGTCTTGGGGGTTCGGGCAGACGTCCATGCGATGGCCGACGCGTCCGCACTGGTGGCACACGTCAATCTGCTTTCTGTACAAGGTACACCTGAGCATAGCACCCCCGTAGTACACCCACGTTGGTACTCGGCCACCATCGAAGGCGATGATGACCGACGTGGTCTTACTGAGTCTTTTGGCCGCTAAGGCATTCGGGTTCCTCTTGTTGACGATATTGAGGTGAATATCCTTCGCGTCTTCTTCGAGAGGAATACCTCGGACGACTCCCTTGACTGTATAGTCGGGCGCAGTTTCATATGCCCGTATCTCGAACTGGTGCCCGTCGACCTCAAAGCTGTCGAGTCGGCGGTACCGTTCTGCATTAGGAGAGTGAGGGGTACTCACAACGATGATATTTTGCTGAATATTTGGGCAGACAATGTCTTCCGTGGCGTCTTGTGGAGATACGTTTGCTGCCCTATATAGGGCCGAAGCGAGGCGGACGACCCCGACTTTTGCAACGTTCAAGCCACCCCGTGGCCTAATGACTACTTTGTGGTGATCACGTGGAAGAGTGGGCATCTTCCCTGCCTTCAGAACTTGCTGCTTGTGAGCGCGCGGGCCTCGCTGCGCCTTGTTCGTGTCTCCAACGCCGGTTTGGGATGCTGATGAAATGTTAGGGTTAGCGCGCTTGCCCCAAGGAGAAAGTCGTTCACGCGGGCCAATGGTGCACCATCCTGCTTCTTCGGAAATCTCGGTGGGTGAGATATCAGTTCCTGCTACTTGTATTTCCATGGCGCCTTGAAGAAATTTGACGCGCAGCCGTAACTGCGGCTCACGTAGCGGCCGGAGCACTAAGCTTAGCAGTAAGCTTAGCTCGGCGGTGCAGTGGCTCGGCAGAAATGGTCCAATAAAGCGGTGAAAATGCAGTTCCCACCTTGAAGACGAATATCGGTAGAGTCAGGATAACTTGCGGGAGATGATGGTGCAAAATTACAGAGATATTTTGCATAAACACTGCGAAATCATTTACGAAAGACAGAGCCGGCGTGAAGTGCATCCGCTCCCTTCGGCTTCTTCTTCTTCTATATCCATTACAAGCAGACCTATTAATTTTACAGTACTAATTCAGTGTCATTGCCGCTGAGGATGACATTGTGTTTACATATAAGCTTGTGTCTGTGCAAGTAGTTATGAGACTTTCGTGTGTGTGTTTTTTTTTTTTGTTTTTACGGTGTTCACTGCTACGTGAGCTACGCACGAGCACGCATTCGTATATGTTCAAAAAAGTAGCCGGTGCCACTTGTAGGCACGCGTTGAGGGCAGTGCAAAGAAATGAAGTGCGTTAACAAGTGGTCAGCTAGTAGCGCCACTTATAGACGCCAGCATCTGTTAACAATCATGCAGGTATCAAAGAAATGTTCTTCGCCCTCACCAGTATGTGAATAAGAAGTCGACTGACATTTTTGTTTCAAGTTATGAACAGTTTGACAACCATTTTTGTCCTTTGGACTATTTGGAGGCAATTATATTCATTGCGCATAAGTTTTCTCACCTTCCTATGTCTTTGAATCCCAGTTCCCTTTTCGCTCATGCAGGGTAGCAAATCAGACCTTTAACGGTTAAGTTTCCTGTCTTACCTGTGTTCATTTTTTTTCTCTCTCTCGCCCTCTCTCCTGTACATGACGCTCTGCTCTAGTGGCGCTTACTTTAATTTCGTTCTCGCTTAGTCTAGCCGGCAGCAGAGGAAGCCATCTATGTGCGCGTCCCCCCAAGGCTTTCTCCCTAACTCGCGAGGTGGTATCCTTGGAGAGTGCGTCCTATATATACAGTCTTAGTCTTTAGGACATTGTTGTAGATGCTTACAGGCTGAGGCACGCCTTGCCCTCGCTTCGGCCGTGTGTAGTGGTCCGACTTAGCGTGGTTTGTCGCTGACGTTAAATGCATCACGGCTTGCGGTTAAGTCTTGGTGGCGCAAATAGCGCAAGTTGACTTGACCCCGCAGAAGTGTTCCGGTTTTAACGTTGATTTTCATAAAATCGCGAAAACAACAATATGCCCGTGAACGAATAGGTGGGTGGACATACTTGAGAACTCGAAAAAGCCTAAAACAAACACAAGCCGCTAAATAGAAGAGAGAGCACGAGATAAGAAACAGGTATGCTGCCTAGAGGGTGCAGTACAATTCTTCTAGTTCCTATCTTGACCTAGTTTCCACACAGGTAGAAACGGGGGTTCAAAGCACTAACTGGTAAAATAAAAGTGGCTTATGAGTCTTGTTTGTGGATGAAAAACAACAAACCAGAGTTTGTTTAATGGGTCCACGTCGGGCTGCGTGCACAAAGTTCGAGAACGAGAACCGGTGAGGGTGCAATCGAACCGCGTTTTCCATCAGGCTAATGCGAAAGGCGCCTGAGATCGAGTACCGACAAACGCATTCTCGCAGCGTGCTTCAGCAGCAGGCGTTCTGAATTGAAACACTATGATTGCGTGCCATCTTAGCCTTCTTTATCACGCGCAGATTCTCTGTTTACGGGTTCCGCATTCTGCGCACGTCTGCTGGAACTCTTGTTTATTTGTTAGTTCGTTCGTTCTTTCGTTCGTTCGTTTGTTCCTTCCTTCCTTCCTTCCTTCCTTCCTTCCTTCCTTCCTTCCTTCCTTCCTTTGTTTGTCTGTTTGTTTCTTTGTTGGACGCCTTCAGGTCACCTGGAACGGCATGCCACGCCAGGTGGCCTATGCGATTTGCCGGCATGGCGGAAGTGCTCGGAACGACAGCTCCCGCTCTGGCGCCAGGCCTTTACCTTGTCGGTAGCCTGTTACGGGACAGTAAGCTCAGAAGTTAAGTACATTTCTGGGGTCGTGGTCACTGGGAAAGCCACGTGCGTGACCCGTGACGTTGCAGCTTAGAGCAGAACGCCTGTGTCGTGGATATCGCGAATTTCAAATACAGAAAGAAGACCACTTTGGACTTTCGAAACACAAGAGCACTCCGTGTCGCATGTTATTGAAGGCCAATAGCAACTATGGGAGACAGCGACACAGTTACATTATTGTGAAACCAATCCTGACTATTTCTCGTTAAAAATGCCAGCTATGTAATAAGCACCTTTCTATATAAATTTAGCTTTATCTCAAAGTTATTCGCCGCGATATCGAACAACAGGTGGCAGCACCGTCGCCGCCGTAGTGTGCAAATTCGACAGAATGCGCACCTTGAAATGTCCACAGTGACGTTCCGCTATGAACTATGTGGCTCGAGTTTCTGCTAATAAAACGCGCATACTGCAGTGAAGCGATCCTACAATATTGCTCTCCAATGGCTACATCTCTGCACGAAATGAGCAGAACTTTTCTATTTACTTGAAAGAAGCGCAAACTGTCATTCAGCGGGAGACTGGCACTCGGCCAGACAGTCTGTTTCGCCACGTTCTTGGGGTTTTCTGTGTAAATTTCACTTGCCTTCCGCTTGCTACGTTAGTAATATTGTACAATTTAATAATTACCACAAAAGCCTATATTTCTGTAAATAAAGGTAAATTAGCAAGTTATTGCGCACGACATCACCAATTGTACGCATGCATCTCCATTGTTTTTTTATTCGCTGTGAATTGCAAACAGGTACTGAGCTCAGTCAAGCAAGCTAGGCCACTGTGAGCGACAGCCCGATAGTAGGATCATCTGGTTGCTTCCGATGAAAGTATGGTTGTCGCCGTTGCACGGTTACGCGTGCGACAGGCATGCTACAAAGTTCTAATTATTTGAGGAGCGATAGACTCATTAGGTTGTTTTATTTCTGCAAGTAATGGAAACTGTCTTGCATGAAGCGAACAACGCCACAATGAACAGCAAAAGAAAATTATAATAGCCTTCTTTCAACTCCTACGTCTGTGCTACGTCTAGAAACTACCGTATAACATATACAATCCTCATGTTATGCGCTATTTTAGCTTTCACTTTGTAGCAGCAAATCAAATTACAAAAGGCAACGATCTATTCACGAGGCAAAATGTGTTCACCGCAGTAGAATCAGGACCACATATTTAAATGAACATCTCTGGTCGCGTGCTCACTATTAGAGAGCGTCACGCAATTATCATAATGCAGTCATCGTAATGTAATGTGTATGGTGTGATATGATACAAGTGCGTGCTTACGATTCATCTTTCGTGGTGTCACAGAGACTGCGAACTATTCAACACATCGGGACAAATCGCTGAAGCGCGGTGCGGCATTCAGGTCTTGCTGCTGCCACTTCATTCGTTTAAAACGAGCTGGAATGATTTTTGTGATGCGCTGCAAACAGAATGCGATAATAAAATTGGTATGATTGTGGCGAGCGGGAGGTCACACCGCGTGCTTGACACGGGCGAGTCACGGATCTTGCAACAACGCCAAGTGCAAGACTAAATGCTTTTGTACACCCTTAAAGAAATGCAGAATAGCATGTACGCTTGGGCTACAATTACTGAGAAAAAAAAAACGCTTTCTAACGATATTCACGCCGTACAGGACGCACGTGTAAACACGTAACGCCTACCAAAGAACTCGCGGCGCAATCGAGACTATTTGTGGTTCAGCCAGTTACAGGCAGGCGGTGACTCTGCTGAATCTCGCCGCTAATAACAGCTATCGTTACTATAGCACTGGGCCCACATAATTGCAGCCATAGAAGTTTTACACTCTCTGTATATTTTTTTAGTTGGATAGAACAAAACAAGGCCATAGTACTATGTAGAAATGTCAATCGATAGCGTACTTCTTGTAATTTTGAGATTGTTCAAAGGAGCTCATATAAAAAAAAACAGTATTTCTATTTTTGTTTTTATTTCATTTTTGTTTTCCTTTTTTCCCTTTTTTTGCGGGCGGGGCTTGGGGGCGATTTGAGGCGCGACAATATGAAATCAAGAGTGCCATGCGGCACCGCAATAAGGGCGATGGCAAGCATTTCTTGTGTGTATAGTTGTCGTTTTTGTCGCGGTTTTTAATCAAGTTATCTCTATTGTGCAAGCATCACTACGCAAATAACAAATGACTGCTGACAGCCTCAGGCTTCAAAAAGACAGAAGTCTGGCTTTTAGATTACGGCCCTCATCGTATCTTTATGTGGCGAACCATTTCTTGTTCTGTTATGTTCAGTTTCTTCGTGTTCTACCAGAATCAGTCTTTTCTTCATCACGCTCGAGCGCGAGGCAATGTGAGAAATGAAGTTGCGAAATCTGTAATCAATCACCCTACCAACAGCCATGCACCAACTTCCTTCATTGTGTTACACTCCTTCAAAAGTTGCCTATGACAGATACCGCTGTTCCGCCTTTGAAGGCGGATTTTTCTTTGACTTGTTCTCCTCGTGGGCGCTACAGCTACCACCAGTCTCGAAATATCTATCCTCGAAATGCACTACGAACTATATCGGCGTTCCAGTTAGGAGTTTCTCGAAAGCCTCCCTTCCTCCCTTCAATGGTTCTAGACATCTTAAAGTGGAATGACAATTCATTTCACTGCAATAGCAACTATGTGGACACTCCTAGGAAACTTTAAATGCGTAGGCATTTCTATGTCGGCTCACTCAGGAAAAACGTTCCTGACGCGTGATGCCTTCAGTGCATAAAGAAAATTTGTATTAGTAAATATAACTCAGCTAAACAGAAAGAAAAAGTCAGATGGTTATAAACGCAAATTAGCGAAGAGTTTAGAACATGCGACTACTTGGTTCCAAGTCAGGTATCTAAGCCACTGCGCTACCCATCGTTTTCTTTTCTTTCACGCTATTTATTACGAATATGAAAGATGCATGCGTGAGGTATTTACATAGCGGCCGAAACAGTCATAGCTGCCTTTACGAACACAAAAACGAGCACTTCACACTAAAATGATTACATTAAGCAGTTCTCTAAAATGGAGGCAAAAGTATGCACTTCATCAATAGCGGATACCAGTCTGGTTGGACGTCTCTTTGATCTCTCTAGCGCTACCCATCCGTTACCGCAGAGCGGCGCGAAACCACATGTCCATGGTGTTTCGCAACCGCAGCAACGCGGTGGCGCAGGTCACGTGATTTCGCAACCGTAGCACACATGCAGACCGTCAGAGGCAGTACAGGTTGTGGCAGAAACAACTCAAGGAGGCAACTGGGACGGGCGGATGACAGCAGCAACAAGAGTTAATGGATGATGATGGCGACCAAGAGCTACAGCAACAACGGAAGACGAAAGAAGCTCATGCTGCCCGACAGCGACGCAACGGGCCAGCCTGACGACGTCGTCTTATGCTGGTCTAATCAAAATCAGGGTGTTGCGCCCGGGTTTTTTCGTTTCTCTGTACAACTTTCGCGGCACAATCCGAGCACTACATCTCTCACACGACTTCCTTTCCGAGTCCCTTTCACAGTCCCTCCAACTCCAACCCGCACACGATCTGTCGCAAAGGCGAATGGAACGCGGCAAGCTCCTGGCTCGCGAACACAGATCTCGAAGCACTGCTGTACGGTTCATTTGGACTCGCGGCGCCAGCCGCTCGATCACTTGCTCCCTGAGCAAGTGCTGCAAGACCGAGGCAGAACTGGCCGATTGCTTTACGGGTCTCACGCGGAGAGCTCAAACATTCAAAGGCATGTTCTGGTCGTGTATGCACTTTACTGCAAGGACCGTGTCCTGTACGAGTGACGTTGTTTGAACTCGATAGCCGCCAAGATCATACGGAATGCAACCTTTTCGACTATGCAGTCCCTGCAAGCATCGCCAGCCGTGAGACGCCTGTTTACTGGTTACGTCGAATGACTTTCATTTCCACATCGCCCTTCTCTTCTTCTTATATTTTTTTGCAATAATAATGCTGCATATCCTCAACTTCTCTTTGTTATTTTTTGGAATTGTCGCCCTCACGTGAATCCCTGCTGCAGCAGTGCATTTTCCATCAACACCCATGTTTTGCAGGGTAAATTTGTTGCCCATGCAGCCTTGAGCCTACTTGATTATTTTACCGGTGCATACGTGTCTCATATTCTATGGCTCGTTGGAATTAGGTTACAAAATACAGTTTTTATTTGCCTTTGCTGAAGTCTCTTAGTTTGTGCATTGCATCAACAAAGCAATGTACTTTTGAACTTGGTTTTACGACTTCACATCAAATGCATAAGTAGAAAGTACGTTCCATAAGCCCGGTGTCGGATTCCAAGCGTAAAATTCAGCGTTCTATACTTTTTTATAATCTTCGCGGCAGTATGATTACAAAGAAGTCATCGTATTGAAAACGCAACGACGCTTAATGAAGAAGTTTAAAAAACAAATAGGAAATATTGCATTTTTCTTGCTTTAAGCATTGCCTTCTTGCGTAACACATACAATATTTCTAAAAGGCGCGGTTTTCAGTGACACGAAAAACAATGCGGGGTTGCTGGTTGTTTATGAAGTGATTACAGCAGTTAAATGTAAATAAGGGATACTGATTAAATGACCATTAGGCGTGCTATCCATGATGCCTGTGGAAACACTGACGTCAATTTGAAGCGGGCAAGACGCGCACTAGTTGAGAACACCGGCTATTCAATCAAGGCTCAGAGGACTTACAATAAGAGCTACATGGAGGGAACGCAACAGGAAGGTCATAAGCCCGTGGTCAAATTTTGTGACTAACAGACAAATAGACTTGAACCACGTTTACCTTACCTTTGTGCACGTGCGGTCACGTTCTGCAGTTGTCTTAGTTCCAGCTTTATATCTGTCAGACATAACCTGACACACAACAATGCAGTTTGCTTTAGAAATTATTAACCAGGTTGAGGAAGTCGTCTGCAAGAAATTAACTTGCATAGTCACCTGCTGCGTGCGGGGGAAACCATGGGGCATAAACGTTGCAGTGAATTTAGCGCAAGCAATGCAATGCAATGCAATGGAATGCACGCAACGCGGCGCACAGCAACACTCACACAACGCACACCCCGTATTGCGTACGTGAGCAGAGACGACAGTGTGGCTATTACGTGGCGCGAAAGATACTCGTTGACGCTCGATGATGAAGTTCTGAGAATACGCTGGATATATGTCGCATAATGTTCTCGCTTTACAGAGTGAAATAAGAAAACACACAGACAAGGTCACACTAGCGTAATGTGCTAACATAGCTTTAACAAGCAGTGATAAAATAGACTGCACTTTCGTGCATTCACGGCGTCAAAAAGAAAAAAAAAAAAGGACGCCTTTGCTATCGAATCGCCGTTTGCATCTTTCGAAATGTAAAAATAATTTCGTTGGCCATAAGTGGGACGGTGATTTCATTCCACTTGTGATGTTCATTACTTAAAGCCACCAGAACGCGGTTAAGAGTTCCAGCTCTATTTTAACGAATCTAAAATAAACTATCATTAGGTTCCGTCTTTCCAGAGAAGGATGAACGCTTCTAGCGGGCATTTTCATGAAAGAATGAAAGACCTGACTGTCGCATATATTTTCTGCATCGTTTAAACACGCTGTGAAGGACACAGACCCACAGCCATTCCAAAACCGCCCATTATCTTATAAAGCCCAGAAGTGAAGCTACATTTGCCTAAAATGTCATTAATAATGCAATTCTCGGCACGAGGAACGATTACAACCGGAGCTGCTTGCCACTTCGTATACCGAAATATCCGGCAATTTGCATAATAGCATACCGGCAATAAAAACGCGACCACACGCGAGTGCTTATATATGCGTAGTGTCATGCCTGTAGCTGCATTGTTGGGGTATCATTCCAGCATTTAGGCAAGGTTCCACGCAGTTCACTTTGGCGCTCCCTCTGCAAGCTTCAAGTTGGTCGGCGCAACTGCTGGGCCGAGATATCCCCCGCACTTTCTTTCTGCTGTGACTATGTTTTACGTAATCTGCACTGCACTATGAAATCAGCTTTCCGGAATTGGTATAATGTGCGCTCCCTTAAAAACAAAAACAAAAAACTACAATAACAAAAAAAATGCACCGCTGCAGAATTATCAGCGCCATTTGTCGTAATCCGCAGCGGGACGCCCTAGAGTCACCTGCAGCTGTGGATAATGTCCCGCTTTCGGCTTATATGGTTTAACGGTAGCCCGAGCACAAAGCTCGTCTCCATGCAGAGTTAATGCCACGCGTCAGGTTGCGCCATATCCATCGCGTAGCCAACGCACAAAGATCTACTCCTTGAAAAAAAAAAAGACATAAGAACGGGCGGATCTTACTAAACGCAGTTTCTACACTTTTTTGCTCCGGCCAGCCATCCTGCGTGTCTGTCGGTTTGCAAGCGTATGCAAGCACTCGTACGATTCGGACCTGTATATGGCGCACGCGTCCCTTGCTACTGTGCTAGTTGGATGGGTCGTAACGTTGAACACTTACAACAAAGCTTTCCTCTTTATTTTACTGCCAGTTCTGGAGCAAGAGTGCTCTTCTGTCTACACCATTTACGTATGTGGTAAGCATGGGCCGAGCAACGCGCTAAACACATAAAGAAAGGGGCACGTAAAACAGGGCGTATCTCTTCTTTCTCTGTACCATGCTCGTCGTATACCCTTACGGAACGATCCAACGAGTCTGAACCAAACCTTTATTGCCTATATGTGCTTTTGAATATACGTAACCAATGTCTCTTATTCTTCTGTTCGTAAACACTGAACGGAAGAGACAATATGAGTAGACGCGATGTAGGCACATCAACATCTACAAGATACAAAAAATTGCAATACTGGCGCCCCTATTTTCCCGTTCTTAAATGCTCCTCAATATACCGTCTTCGGTTACGCTGCGATGGGTCTAAACCACAAGCCATAAACTATAGCTAAACATAGACCAGGCTTTTCTTTTTCTTTCCAGACCATTTTCTAGTAAAGGGAACAGTGTCTCCTGTGGCGTTGCTATGGCTAATTTGATCTGTGAGGTGGTTTCTTAATAATATAGCCCTAATGATTCAGTGAAAAGCTCGTATATTAAATGCCGCTGAGCTTGCTATATTCCTAACACTAAATTCTTTCTTATAATAAACGCTGATCAACTTCGTACTGCCCAAACACCGCCGTGAAGTTGATTGTATCTCTTTGCGAACAGCTGGCTGCCCATATCATTATCTCGTGAGCCCCTAAAATCATGATGATCATTGATTATCTCCTTCCTTGCCATCTTATGCGGACGGAGTTTCAATCTCTGTTAATAGCGATCCCCTTGCAAAGACGGCTTAATGGAAACTCAGTTTTCAGAGGTCGCAATCAATTTCATTGAAGTTTTTTTTATGCTTCAGGCGCTATGTACTGTATCAGTCAGCGTATCAGTTAGCGAGTTGAAATTTCTGCCATGTACACATCTGACACTGGTAGTGTTCTATCAGGTGATGCCAGCCTGATCATGATCGACTCTTACTAGGCCACAAAGATATCGTGTTACCTCAGTATCTGCTGTAGTTAGGCCTTGCCATCTCGTGGTAGTCGTCATTGTAGTTCATGGACCTGTTGGGGTAGCCAACCAGACGCATTTCTGGTTAACATCCCTGCCTTCTCTCTTTATTTCTCCTCCTCCTCCTCCTCCTCGGACCTGTCGCGTTTTTTTTTTTTTTGTAGCTCACGTGCCGATTACTTACATCGTCATCAATTTTCAACCATTAAACTCCTGAAGTCTTCTAGACTGTACTCGGATCACGACATGGGGCCAGCGTTATTCCTCGTTCTCACGTACGACCCACAAAGGTTAATACTACATATGCTTTCTGAGTGAGCACTGTCCCGATACCTTATTTTATTGTGATAACGTTATATGGATAGTCTAGACAAATTTCCGCCGTCGTTATGGCCATCGCCGTCGTCGTTGCCGTGATGTTCCGTATAAGTCGAAGTTCGATAACCTCGCGGCCGTGTGCTGTATGCTGTGGGGGTGAAGAAAAGCTTGCGTATATGTTAGCCGAGAAGAATGATGACTTGACGCGGTGGCGTCTTCTTGAGCGCGCAAAGGTGGGGGTGGGGTGGGGAGATGTGCGCGCGCTATAGATGTGCACTGAGCATGTCCGTGCGCGAGTTACTGTGTAAGTAGTCTGCGGTGGGTTCGAACGCTGGGTGTCCAGAGATAGCTGATGGCTTCGTGTACGCTGTGTTTTCGCTGTGTTCTCGCATCGAAGCAAGAGGCAGCATGAAGAGGTATTTGTTCGCCACTTCTATCGTTCATCATGCCAGATTTCTGACAGCGAGTGTCCGTGGTTATCTAGTGAGATATGTTCATGTTTGCCTGTGCGCCGGTGACAACCTTCTTGTTAATTATCGTAAGCGTGTTTTACAGTAGCTTATGCACCCCGCGATACAGTGCTCAGAGACAAGTGATGTGCACAGTACTGGACCAGTTGGACAATCGTCCGCTTTCAGAACTAAAAGCTTTAGGCCAATGCTGCGAAAGAACATCCGCGTTGAAGGCCTTACTCGCGCTATTAAGGTTCTTGCGGTCTACGGCGCTTCACGACAGACTCTAAGAATGCCGCCCCCTACCGCTGTGTAGTCTACGCGCTTTGTTCGTGCTTGTCTCCCTTTCTTTCTATCTCCCCCTCCCACTCTGTTTCTCTCTTTATCCCCCTTAACCCTTTCCCCTGCGCAGGGTAGCCAAGCAGAACTACCTCTGGTTAACCTCCCTGCCTTTCTCTGCATAATTTTCTCTCCCTCTCTATGCACCTGAGAAAACTACTAACGTCACGTCATCTGACTGTGTAATAATTTGCTATACCAATCAATGCTCCGCGTTTCGAACGAAACTGTCACTTTCCTTCTTCATATTTCTTGCTTTGTTTTTGCTCTTGGCATATTTAAGTATTTTTCTTCGACGGGAAAAAGTTACATTCAGTCGTTTCTTGGACTTCAGAGGTCCAAGAAATCATATTCGGTGCAGAAGGAGCTTGCTCCTGCCAGTGACACACCGTACACCACTTGGAAAAGGAGCAACAACCATGTTAAGCAGATACGTGAAAATATACGACATACGGGGCCCTATCTCCTTCCTTTACAAACTGCTCTCTTTCGTTGTTTTATATTATGTTACCGGCATAAACTGTAGAGAGGTGGAGGTCGACTTCAAAGAAAATAACATAAAAATAAATTTCCTTTTTCTTCCTGTATTTCTTTCCTCCTTTCCTTTTCTATGCCCTTCCTTTCTGTTTTCCCTTCTTTATTTGTTCATTTATTTCTGTTTATGTGCCTTCCTCCCTCTTAGAAGAACCATTCCTGTGATCTTGCGAAGCTCTTACAAGACTTTATTCGTCGCGCAGGCCTCTTCGGGACTAAGTTTCTCGCACGCGTCTGGCGTGCTTCCTCGAGGGACACCTCTACGGTAGATTCTCGAAGATAGTAACTGTCCCAGCTGCCGTCTGGTTCGCGCTCTTTCTCCACGTATCCTCTCGAACGCCGGCAACCGTATTCAGTATCTGCCTGTCGGCTTTACGCTAAAGCTCACGAGCAGACCAGCCTTCGGAGCTTTCTCCTTCGCACGTAAGATTTGTGGGGGCATTTCAAGCACCCCTTTTCTCCCTCCAAAAAGGCTTGAAGCCGGCAGCACAGCAGCGCCACCTCTCGGGACAGGACCGGTTTATGGCTACGGGCTCAAGTGCGCCTTTTCCTCCTGTTTGCTCTGAAATTCTTGGACTGGCGGCGTTTTCAGGCCAGCCTCGCTGAAGACAGACTCGCAGGCCCCTAAAACGACGGTTCTTGCATAGCTCTGCTAATGGCGGTCGAGTAAATGATTCGTTACTTCAGTTATCTCACGTGTTCAGCGCAACAAGCCTGCAACAAGAGTGCAGGAAATTGCGAGTAGAGTCTTTTTATGGCGTACACGTGCGTTTTACGCTTCTTGTGTGTGTGCGTGTGCGTGTGCGTGTGCGTGCGTGCGTGCGTGCGTGCGTGTGTGTGTGTGTGTGTGTGTGTGTGTGTGTGTGTGTGTGTGTGTGTGTGTGTGTGTGTGTGTGTGTGTGTGTGTGTGTGTGTGTGTGTGTGTGTGTGTGTGTGTGTGTGTGCGTGCGTGCGTGCGTGCGTGCGTGCGTGCGTGCGTGCGTGTGTGTGTGTGTGTGTGTGTGTGTGTGTTTAATCAGACAAGCGAGAAGGTAAGCTACATAGTAATGCGAGCTATCCCAAGACAGAATTAAAAGCAGATGGTATACACGTTTCGCTATTTAATAGGCGCACAAGTGCCGCAAACACGGTCACACATCATGTTTACAAGAAAGATGTAAACGTAAAAACAGCAATAAATAAAGATAACATGAATAAGCATCCCATATGTACGCACTTTTTAGCTGCGCAAGTTTCACCTCGACGACCAGCGGACTTTGCCACTAGTGCAGTGCAGCTAGAATTCATAGCCACCTTTGATGGGCTGTGCAAAAAAGCTTATACGGTAAGTGCAAAGAATGGTCCGAATTGATATTATTCATTTACTTCGACTTTCTTCAATATTTGTTATCTTGATGATGCCAGATGATGCTGCGCATCAGTTACAGCTCGCAGCTATGGAAATTGGATGCCGGCATCCCAGGATTCCCTGCATCCACTTGCTAAGGAATTACCGGGACAATGTCTGTCGGAATCTGTCAAAATAGTGGATGCTCAATACGATACTTATTTCAACTCAATTCGAAAAGAGCACGAAAACGCTGAGTGGCATTATTATGTTCTTACAATATGTTGAGCATAATAAGCATAGCTGCGAAATAAAGCGTACTCTACGGCATCTTTCCTGATTCTGTAATGCGCACAGTCACTGCAGTAAAGCCACGATAAGCGAGAAATAATAAACTCCGGCACATCCGTTTTGTCCGTACTCAACTTATGAGATCACGCAGTTATGGCTAGTCGGCTGTTTGCGCAGACGCAGACAGCTTGAGACAGCTTGGTCGCATTGTTGAAGGACATCCATCGTTTCTTTATTCTTTTGTTCTGAAATGTTTTGCCCTGGCACAGACCGTGCTATACATACGTACAGCACGGTCTGTGCTGGAGTGTCGCTGATGCATCGCTGTCTTATCTCAGACAGCTGGTGCGGCAGGAACACCTCGTTCGTTTGCACGTTCTCTTCCAAGTGCGTCCAATGTTCTGTCTACGTCAGCTTTGCTTTGTTGTTCAGTTTCAGTTTCTTGTCGCAGGCACTTCCTAAACTCCATTTTCCGCTAATGCCAGCGAACACGGCGGCACCGTCTTTCCTCTCGTGGCAACAGTGCGTTAGTATTAATGGCATCCTATACTGCGCTTCTCCCTCATTCGTAGCATGTTACAAAGGCCGGAGGGTCGGTGCATCTAGATCGTCGAGTCTGAGCAATTCCTTCGCGGGTACAGCTTTTCGGTGTTGATTTGTCTACTATGTTCCTTGAAGTGCTTACGGGAGTCCTTTATTTTTTACCTGTGCAGCAACGCTATGAGAGAACAGAGTCTGAACAGCTTGCCTGAAGATAATTGTGCGGAAAGAGACTACCCCACGAGAAAACACATCACCCGCGCCATCTGAGTGCCGCCAGCTGTCGCCCCGTGACGTCAGCTGCTTCCGTTAGGCAGGCGCGGTGTTACCGCCGTCTACGCTAATTTGCGAAAAATATGGCGCGTCAGGTGGGAGCCAGCCTGCGTGCCCGCGCTTTTCGTCAGACAAAACAAATAAAGCTTAACGTTTGTTCTATTCGCAACGATGAAGAAACATCGCTTTCATTCGGCCCGCCGTACATCACCTTCCTTGGTTCCTTCTGTTCCAAAAGGCGTCCATGCTTCTTTCACCGAGAACGGCTCCGACATACACCGCATACATGTCTTTCTTCGTGCTTTCATGTGTAAACATAAGGGCGCGGAACACACAAACACAGTGACGAAGCTGAACATGACAGCTGTGTGGTGTTCAGGTCTATCTCTGCGTCTGTGTATTTTGCGTTCTTAGATTTAGCTACGCAATACCGAGACACCCAAAGATCCATGCTTCAATCTCCCACAAGTGTTCAAAGTACGTGCGTTCATTCGAGAGTTCTTTCGCGTGGAGTGTTTTGATGTCGTCCCGTGTGTGCTACTTTCACCTCTCTCGTGTTCCTTTTGCTCGCCGTGCGCGCAGCAGCAGCCTTATAAGCGATTTCTTGTGCGACCCCATGTGTCTTGGGAGGTTGTCGACGTCCCGCCAATCACTCCGTTCGCTAAAGGAACATGTTAATTACTTATATTCCGCGGCTCTCTTCGCGAGAGAATCGCATCGCAGCGTCTGGACCGGAGCCGCCAGCAACCTTTCTTTACGGCCACGCTCGAAGCTGAAGGAATGCGGGAGGCTGCTTGCGCCCACAAATTTCTCCCAAAAGTTAACGGTGCTAGTGTTTACGGGAGCTGCAAGCGTAGCGGTTAAGCCAGCGTAGAACTGATGATTAGAACATGACTTTGCCTAAGCTTTGCCCGTATGGCTTCAGACAGCCTTCTGACTTTGCAAACTGGTGATTTTCGAGGAAGTATTGGGTCACAAATGCCGTAATTTGTAGTGCTCACACTTGTGCGCAGGGTCCTGTTGACTTATGCGTTCAGAAATAATGTAGGATTAGTTAGAAATTTTGCCTGTAAAGGCCGATAAAGCATAGTAAACAAAGCCGCAAGAACGTACGAAGCCACAAGCACAAAGGCCAGAAAAATACGTACACTGTTGATCATTCCCGCAATATCTTAATGGTCGCAGTGCCAAAGTTACCTGTAGTCAATCTAATCTCAAACTCTGTGCATTGCAAGCCAATCTGAACCTTTAAGGTTCCTTTCTGTCTAGAACTCACATCCTTTAACTCACACCATTTATGGATGTAAGGGGATGGGTTATCCACTGACTCGCACCATTCAGGCTGTAAATCGGTTTTCAGTGTGCTTGCACCGGTGAGGCCGTACCTGTCTGTGTACCGGCTTTTCCTCGAAGTTAGCCTTATTCACACTGTCATTTACGTGATACGCAAGAATAGGTGAATAGGGTGCATAGGTACAGGGTGTCCATAAAGAAGAAACGGAAAGAATTCCCGTTTTATTTTATTCGTTGTTGCTCTCCTTTGTGTTATGTATAGGAGTAGCGTAACCGCATGTATTGAAACTATTCAACCTAATATGTTGACGATGTGTGTGACGGTGCAAAAACAGTCAGTGCCAAACTGTAAGTCACGAATCAAACTCTTGATCGGGTGAACTTGTGCCCAGTAAACCAGGTAACACTCAGAGAGCAACGATAGCGGCGAGCACAGTCGTCAGACATCAAAATTCGATCCACGGGTCAAATAAGTGGGTCGGCAGTTTCTTTATTTGACTCGCCGTACATCCTAGAGAAATCGCTGGTACTTGCATACGTTCCAGAATGTACAGCACTATTCACGTCACGCAAGCAATCTGATTAGATACGTTTATTTCGCTATAGAACCACTGACATGCTACTCTGCATAGGTAAAAGGTTAAAAAAACTCGAGGAGAGTGATAAAACTAATACAAGTGGTATGAAATGCTCGAGTGAACACCGTAGTGATATTTATAGCTAAGAGGATGGGCGAGTTCGGGCTTTCTTATGGAACAGAATTTCCAGCGCCTGTAGGTGGCCGCCATGTTTTTGATATGATGATGATGATGATACTGACGAAGAGACTGCGGGAATGGCGCGGGCGCAGTGCACATGAAAAGTTGGTGGCCTTGAAGATAGTAATCTACGCGTAAACCCATCTTCCAGGGCCAAGGACTTCCAAAATATCAAGAATTGTTTTATGATACAGGAAGTCTATAGGATGCCTTAATGTCTGGAAAGATTGCAGTAGGTGCGTTTTCACAAGCTATTCCTTCTTCATTTGATGAGACCAAAGCATTGACATTATCATTTGCGAGCCTATTTTGACGGAAGCCATTCAGTTCCTTCGGGCAAGCTTTCCTAGTTTCCAGGAACCAAATTGGTCGTTTATGAATCATTTTTCGAATAGCTGCCCCACGCAACTAAGCAGATATATGTGTCTGAAGGAGACGTAACATGTTGGCTGCTTCCCTACGTTCAAAACATGCATAACTTTCGCAAGCTTAAATTCATCTGTTACCTCGCCATTTATCCATGAGGAGTTGTAGAACTCAAGAAGACGTATGCGGGATGTGAAGCATGTATTTACGAGAGGTTCATGACTCACACAGTCATGTCCAGGTGATGAACGTTTTTTTTTGTCTCGCCAATTGCTGCCGTGAGCTATACGCCGGGCGATAAATTTGTAAAAGTTGCTATCCGGAAAAACACGGTCACCAGAAAAAAATTCGAAAAACGCGTGTAAATATTTAGGCCCACGCCTGCTGGGCGTCGCGTGAAAAATGGACCCTCCGAGCACAACCCTCCGAGCTAGAGCACAAACACCATTACTCTTATATACTATCAGAGATTCAGTCTTGCCGTCCGCGTATTTCTTCTGCTGCAAGAACACGGCAGCGGGTAGATATATATATATCGCCGCCCTCATGCAGTAACGCTGTGCTTTAATGGTGACTGTTTAACGAGTCTCTGTTGACTTCTCTATGACCTTCATACCCGTTCGCGCTTCGCAGTTAAAACGAAAAACACAATATAGAAAGAAGCGTACTCTGCCTTACTGGCTGGACATGCTGCACGATCGTTTTTTTTAGCGTTCCCAAAACAGGGTGCGTTTAAATCCGTTGGTCCCCTAACCACATGTAAACTACGAGTTATGAGAAGAACAAGTGTTAGTTGCTACGCGCTGATAAATGTCTTTCTGGTTGACGCCAGCAATGAAATGACACGGACACAGATTCCGCAGTGCGCCCTTACCACCGTATAAGTTGCCCATAGGGGACAACGCTATCGCGCTTTCATTTTCCAAACGAGCTAGTAACTGCGGATTAATGTCAGTTTTATTTGACTCGTTGTATTTTCTTTCTACTTTTCTTTTTGATTGCCGAAGATATCGCTCCACAGTGTACGCGCTTTAATTAACGTTACTCCCAATAATGAATTTCGTTCTCTCCCCTTTCTCGCTTGAACATCGTGCTCAAAGCTTTCTCTGAGCGTGCTCGGCGATTCTCATTAGAGAGCGACGATATGCATAGAAGGACGAGGCTAACATAACCGTGTCCTACACGTTCGTTCTCTCGACCTCCCCCGTTGCATTCTATTACCATTTCCACTGTAGTTGTCGCCGGGCCAGCGTGGTATCGATTCCGCTATTAGTACTTCGCGCAGACCTGCCAATGCGCCGACTGAACCCCGTTGACGCTAGCGAAGTGAACGGCCTCAACGGCCTGCCCGCACTGAACGGAGATATCAGAAAGACAGCGCTGCCACGCCATCAGCAGAGCGAGCCCGCAACTGTCGTTAGGAGACCGAGATACTACGCTTCCGTCAGCATCACTTCGGGCCGCAGCCAAGTTCTGCCTTCTCCTCGCTGTTACAAACTCGCGTTTCGCCCTTACTATAGGCAGAGTGCACGGGAAACTTACTTTTTTTTTTTTATGGCAGCACGCCAAAACGTGCCACGCGGAGAGCCCACCGTTGCTTGCGTGCGCTGAAACGTGCGCAGTAAGCTAACTAAAAATACAAAAATTACAGGACGTGAAAGCTCGTCCTCCGAAACTTCAGCGTAGCTTGACGGGAAGAGAGGCCGACCGCAAGCACTGCCATGGTGGCCAGACTTCCGGCTTTTAAAAAGGGGAACGAGACAAATTTCAGTGCGCCTCCTCCGTACCACCGTCGCTGCGGGAACGTGCGTTAATTGTGCAGAAAAGCGAGCGCGCTTAACGAGTGCATGATTGCTCCGAAAGCGCCGACGGTATAGCAGCAGAAGTGGTAGGCGGATGGAAGCACTGCCCTGCGTTGCTTGTGCGGTGCTTTCTGTGCGGTGGTTGCACGACTGCGCTCTTTGAGAGCGCGTTCTCAGCGTGGCCGGACCCAATGCGAATACCCGCGTCACCATTTTTCCACAAACGCCCTTCTCACGCCTCTCTTTCAGTATTCTTTTTCTTTATTTGGATGCGATGAAGCTGTGCGATCAGAAAGAGCAGCGACAGGCAGGCTCACGAGTATTGACGACGCACAATTTAGGTTGCATCCAGTTGGCGACGCATTCTGCGTTACGTTATGTGGAGTGATAAGAAGGCGAGAAAAACAGAAGACGTAAGATGTGCGCTAACCACTAGCAACCGAACGTATCTGCAAGAAATGCTGGCTTATTTTTTAAGCGCACGGAATTGTCTGACAGTCGCGGTGTGTGATTGTCCGTAAAACACACGAACGATCCACAGAACACCGAACGCACGTCTTCCGCATTACCTGTGGAGTGTTTTACCAATTAAGTTGGCTATTTCTCTAGCTCAGCTGTCTTTTCCTTATTTCTGCGTACATCTTTGGAGAGTCGGCATGGTTCGTGGCGCGGATGCAAGTTGACGTCCCCGTGCCTCTGCCGGCAATGGCGACTTCAGCGGCGGCTGCGTCTAGGAAGCGGACCGGCCTCCAGAGCGACACCGACGGCGATGACACCAGCGTCTCCTCGCTCAGCAGCGAGGATATTTCCGATGACGCCTTCGAGCTTGTGCGAAGCCGCAAGGCGAAACGAAGACACACCACCAGGGCATCCATGTCTTCGAGCACGCCAACGGTAGGACCAACTCAGAATACCGCGGTCAGTACGATTCTATTTGTGCCAGAACTCGCTACCGACAACCTGAGGCAGACAACCGGACAACAGACAGTCCGTATCGGTGCAACTTGAAGCGGTGGCGCCGAATCAGATAGCAGACGTTAGAGTCAACACACGAAAAAATGTGTTGGCTATCGACGTCACACATGAGACTGCGCTGAGAAATTTGACTACAGTTACAGAACTAGGTGGCGTTAAGCTCCACTCGTACATCCCCCAGAACAGTGGTTCAACTACTGGTGTCATCTACGACGTGGACGTCTCCATCTCCAGCGCCGACTTGCCAATCCTAGTGAAGCCTGCCGTTGATGGCGTCGCCACAACACGTGTGTATCGCCTCGGCACATCCCGCTGTGTGAAAATTATATTCAAGGGTGAGACTCTCCCTTCGCACGTCAAGGTGGGCCACTTTAGACACCCTGTGCGACCATTCATCCCAAGGCCACTGCAATGCCACAATTGTATGAGGCTGGGACACGTGAGTGCCGTGTGCGAGAACACGAAAGTTTGCTCACGCTGCAGCGAGCCCCACACTGCAGACTCTTGTGCAGCCACGGTTCTCAAATGCACCAATTGCCTTGGGTCCCATGATGCTTCCTCGAAGGACTGCCCCAACATTAAGAAGGAAAAGGCGATCTTGAAGCAGATGGCGAGAGACCATTCGTCTCGTCGGGAAGCTGTTGCGGCCGTTAGAAAGCGACGCTCCCGACGCAGCCGGACTTAAAAGAACGCTGATACCTCTATGAAGAGTACGCCCCATCCGACATCACCTCCTCCTCTGCCCCGTAGGCCTGGGGCAATTCAATCTAAATCGGACAAGGCCATGGCAGAAAACAATACAACTTGGTCCTCACTGCTAAAGCAACAGCCAAAGCCAGAACAACAGCGGAAGTCACAACCGAAGCCACAGCTGATGCCGCAGCTGATGCCACAGTCGGTGGTACGGCCGATGCCCCAGCCGGAGGAGATGCCACAGCCGGAGGCGATACCGCAGCCGATGCCACAACCGGAGGCGATGCCGCAGCTGATGCCACAACCGGAGCCGGAGCCACGTCAAGTGATACAGCTGCGCACGGCTGTAGAGCGAACAGCGCGAGTTCCTGACAAATTGCCTGAAGAAGACCGGTAAGTCGTTATGATGCTCCGGTCTCTGATGAATACCCTTCGAATACTCTTAAATAACCTGCACACTCCGTCAGCGCGAAGTGCAATGCAAGTGCTAGATGCTCTCAATTCAGTACTTGCAACTCTTGAGTAAGCATCAAGGCTCACCTGCATCATTATATTCGCACTGAAGTCAGAACGGCTGGGGTTTAGCTTAAAAATATACTGTCACGCACTGCAACGTACTGCGGACGCCCACCGGATCCTTGGTCTTCACTGGTACCTTCAACGTGCATCACCAGCTATGAACGTATCGACGGAGCCCTTGCTTCGACTTGACTGATTTCCAAGCACTTTGCTGCGTGCACAGGCAGTGTTCCCTCTATTCCGCTTTCCTCTTTCTGTTTCCCCTTTCCCTTCCCCCAGTGTAGGGTAGCAAACCGGACGCTCGTCTGGTTGACCTCCCTGCCTTTCCTCTCTTTGCTATCTCTCTCTCTCTCTACCAATGAAGTTATAACACTGCCGCCTCTACCTAACACTGCCTGTTAGGTGCCACAAAGCATCAGTACGTGCATGTGGCTTCTGAGCCTCATGTGTTCTTCTGGCTGAATGCAAACGGCACAGCGACGCATCGGCGAAATGGCGTCTGTGCTTTATTGATCGTAGCGAATATAAAGCGAAATTCACATTTTATTTTATCTTTTATTGCGAAAACAGGATTTCTTTCGTTGCATTTAAGATGCTAGACCGTTGAAAGAGCCGTGGAAGACTCTCGTTAGTGGTAAAATATTGGTAAGGGAATAATATCTCTCATTGAAACACAACAGTACCAAAATGATTAAGAAATCTTTATAAGTGCGGTGGAGAAACAATTAAAGGAGAAAAAAAAATGGCATGTCCGCATATTCGTCGACCATTCAACGAGGGTAAGACAATGACAAAAGGAATATGCACATTATCGCAACTCCTTCACGTACATTCAGCAACTTTCAGAGCCATGCATATATTTGGGTGTGTTAGAGTGCTTTATGTTTAGCCACGTGGATATATACTTTCATTTGTTGGCCTATGCCAATCATAATCAATGCACTGAAGCTCGGCGACGCACTCCGCAGAACTGTGGTTTCCGTTTGGAGTTATTGGGCTGAGATATAATTGGTGCTGTTATGTCCATAGCCGAGAACGAGTACCATTGAAGACAGGTAGCGAGATTAACCAGTAAAAATTCTGTTAGGGCCCCGGCGCGATGAGATAGAACTATAACAGCCAATATAAGAGAGAGAGAGAGAGAGAGAGAGAGAGAGAGAGAGAGAGAGAGAGGGAGGGAGGGGGAGGGGGGCGCTGTTTCTGGCGCTGTTTACTCCAGCCGATACTGCACAAGACTGCAACATTTACTGCACAGCATGTTGCACTTCTGCCGATGCTGCAACAGAAACGAATAATGCACCTGGACAACTACGATCGGCCGATGACACCTTGTGCAGCGTGTATATAAACCAGTATCGAGCTGAATGGACTTAAACAAAGCCAGCGGTAAGAAGTGCTCAGACGGATCACAAATAAAAAGACAGAGAAAGTTGTCTTACAACTTATCTACCACCGGGGAGTGCTACGTCCTCATAGGAAGATGACATGCACTATAATTGACATTGAGGAAAGTGTTGTTCCGAAAACCAGATTGCTCGCGCGCATCTGCAAATGTCTGCCAAAAAGGAAAAGGTGACCAGACGAAAAAGTGCAAGAACTATATGCGTATAACATCACGCCAGCTACCGCGCCAGTTTACTTTCTTACGCATGTTCTTTCATTGGTGTCGCTTTTTCGTTTTTATAACGTTCGTCGATACGGTGTTCACATGCGAGAACTGATTTTGCGCGCGGCGGTTGCTTCGCTCCGTGCCCTAGAAACTCAGGAAACTTCTTATCGGTCTCCGTGGCCTGCAGCCGCTTCCGACCCTCAGCTTCAGAAGTGCTTCAAAAAAAAATTAAGTTTACATGGTTACCGAGCGTTGCTTCGAGCGCGTTTTCATTTCTCCTGTGTTTTGATAGGGCTTCCTCTCTCTGTCATTCGTTTAGATGGAGGGGTGGAGGCGCCTGCTCCTTGGGCACTGCTTCTCAACATCTCGCTCTATTTATTGTGTGTGCGTCTAGATATTCCGATTTCGCGGTGCTCGTTTTGGTGTCAGCAATAAAAGAAGGTAGAAGTAAGATGTATTGATTAGCACAGAATGCGCGTGAGTAAAAACGCAACGTTGTCAGTTACTAGTATAGGTAAGCATAAATTGAATAACGTTCGTGCCGCTAGGACCGATGCACTTGCTCATTTAATTTGAACGAATACATACGCGTGATGCTTGGCAGTCGAAAAGATGACAACTCTTGGCAAGGGTGAAAAAGCAAGCCCCGAAATACCGCAGGCCATGAAAGATAGTGCAATAAGCAAACTAATAGACTAAATGAACCATAAAACTCCCCTGTCGCCCGTGTCTCGAGTATCGATGGCCGCTGAAACTTCACGTGACCGACAATGGTTTGTGCTGAGGCTCCACAAAACCAGTAGTTGTCCCGTAACGATGATAGTTAAAGAAGATATTTACGAAAGGACTGAATACACACACACACACACACACACACACACACACACACACACACACACACACACACACACACACACACACACACACACACACACACACACACACACACACATATATATATATATATATATATATATATATATATATATATATATATATATATATATATATATATATAGGGAGAGAGAGAGAGAGAGAGAGAGAGAGAGAGATGATCGATGGATGGGAAAAGTTCATTGTGGTCCATTGGGTCGCGCTAGTTTCCTAGCCCGAAGGTGGCCGCGCCGCTCCCACATTGGAACCGAAGGGCCAAGCCTTCCGGCCGCTTCACGGGCCCATTGGACTGCGCATGGCTGTTCTTGGAATGTCACGCTCAATTTATTCGAGCGCCGTCAATGTGTTCCTGTCAAGAGGAGCCAGTAAAAGAACGCTCCCCGTCTAGGTCACGTTCCACGTCTGATGGCAGCCAATGTGCGTGTGCAGACTGTTGCCGATCTGCTCTGTATACGTGGCCCACTCCATATGTATATTTTTTTGGGGGGAACGCGCACGAACACGCACGATCCAGATGCATCGACGCTTGACAACCGTTTGAGTGGGAAACGTCCTTCCTCCAGGGGGGTTTCTTCGCCGTGCTTCTCTGCCCTCTTGCAAAAAAAAGCACGCCTTAACTGCACTACACATGTCGTCACGAAGTGACGAATGACGTGAGGCGTGAGAGTAGGCAGAAAGCAGTTCGATTTGTGCATCCGCATCAAAAAAAAAAAAAAAAAGGGAGACGTGTTTGTAGAGATTTATTTTCTCTCTCTTAATGTTCGTACAACAACCTAGTAAAAATAAATGCAAGCTCGGATGACGTGTGCTACCCACCTGCTGGTTTGAAAGGACCTTGACGTTGTGCAGTAGCTTTTCTGCATGTTACGTCTTGATGCACATTCAAGAGCACGAGTGATGAGTGACAGGCGTCTCTAGATATAGAATAGTGTTAGGGCACCTAAACTATCGTTGCGGCTTGGTAACCAAGAAGCTGGTGTTGAAGCTTTTCAGCACAATCAGCCGGTCGTGGATATATTGTGGCCTGCGGTAATCACATTAGAAAGCAGGCTTAAAACGAGGCAGAATTTACGCGAACTACAGGGCACAGCATAAGCCGCTTCACCTAAACCTAAACAAAAAACTTTTAAAAAGCCGGGCTTTTATGTGAGGGCACGACTAAATGCATGTTGTTGGCCCATGTATGAAGAAAGCCACAAAATAATCTGCACAACTTTGTAATCAGCGAATGTAGCTCAATTATCGTCGCAAGTCTAAGAATTAGGACGAAAACTAAATTTTGAGGCATCTGATTCAGGAATATATTCTATTCTTTCTACTTCCTACTCCTTCGTACTTTTTACGCAATATAATTTCCGCGTCCGTTGGTTGTCTTGTGAAGTGTTTTTGCGTTGAACGTCTACTTCAACGCGCAAAACGAAGTTATGCCTTTGATAAAGTTTCCTCTTAGAAAAGACAGCCTTGCGCGAAGATCTTAGCGCAGACCGCAATACATAATTTTTAAAAAGTCGGCATGTAACGTACGCAGCCTCGTAATGAAATTACTGGAACTTCACCCTTACACATAGTCCTTCGAAGGAATAGAATAGGAGGCTATGTTTCCTTTTTATATGCTGTTGCTTTTTCCCCGTTTTCTTCTTTTTCTGAGACAGTTCCTGCGGTTTTCTTCCCTTGATAGCTGCACTTTCCCTCTCTTCGATTAAATGACGTTTCGTGGTAAGTTGGGGAAAAGTAACTGCATTTATCTCATACCTTCTTTCTTATATAGACGGTGTCATATGAATATCAAAGTGGCACTTTAGAAGCGCTGTGCCATAGTGGGACTGCTACGGCTCGAATCAAGCGGTAGCACTGATTCAGCAAATTTTTGTTTTATTACGAGTTCGCTTTTTGCCTAAGCCACCTGATGCCAGTATTGCGCCATCGTAGCGCCTTTACATTTCTTGCAGTTCTTTGCTTTCCGAGTTCTCTCTCTTTCTTTTTTGGTGGGGGAGAGAGTGTGCGTATAATTACTCCCTGGTATTGCAGTTTCTGCACTTTTCTCATCTTGCTTACAAAAACAAAAATTCGGCACATATCAGCGAACGCCGACAAGCCCGTGTTTTCTTTTCTTCAGAGTGCCATGAAACTTACCGTTTCTCAACATAGTGCTGAAAGGCCATGGAATTGGAGTTCTCGCTGTAGCTCGCTATCAGGCTAATGAGAACATTAGGGGAAACGTACTACTGCGGTTTTAAGTAGTTTATGCTGCTGTCTGCTAAAGAAAATTTGGTAATAGTTATTTCATGCAGTTTTGATACATAAGCTTCCCTGGCTCACTCAGTGTAGACCTGTAAAAGTAGAAAAGAACGCTTTCCAGGCTTTTTCTCTGTCGCACCAGAGAAACTCGCAATGTTCAGAAAAATTCGCCATCGTTCCACACAGTGTTGCGACGCCTGTTTCTCGAACCTCGACCGGCGTTACTATTGGGTAGCGTGGCGTTGTCGGCGGGCTGCAGGCGTCCGGTAGACCATGACGACCAGGCAGGGACGAGACGATTTCTAGTGCGAAACTTGTACTGTTTATTCCATGGTTGGTAAAGGATATAGATCGAAGAAGAGAATGAATGAATTGAAAAGTACATTGCGGGACCGCTTAAATAGGCCCGCTATAATCGTAGGCGGGATCTTGCTCACGTCATGTCACGTGACATGCACTGAGTCTGGTCGAGGATGGGCGGCTGATCCTTTATTCTAGGCGACATTGCGCGTGCTTGCCTCCTCTGGCGGCAACCCGCGGGTCCAGTTTGGTTCGCGGAAAGGGTGCTCCTCCGGAGTCGCACAGTTCGTGAAAAGGGTTCTCCCCTAGAGTCGCACACACACAAAGGGACCTGTAATCACTGCGGGGCGCCTGCCAGACCGGCAACCATTCGAGATAAACACAGCAAATTTGGGATCTATCTTCCGTTTCGATTAGGCATGGTCTTTGAGCATCCTTTTTGCACGGGGTGTTACACGCCAATCGTAACAACATCTAGTAGCATTGTCCAATAATACCGCGTAGACTGGTATGGTTAGTGCCCGGGCAAAAGCCGCGTGCCAAATAATTCTAAAAAAAATAGTGCGAACAATATTTTGCGAACATATCCATGTATCACCAGGATCTTTATTCTTGATGTAAAAATTGCTTTCTCGCTGTTTAGAGGCAACAAACGAAACTCAGACGTTTCCTGTCGATGACTAATCGCGGGACGGTCTCTTTTTTTGTGCTTGGCGATAGAACTCGTGCCGCGTCATAAAGATTTGTGGACAAAAGTCTTATTAAAAGAAAGCTTATTTGCTTGCGTAAGAAATTAATAAGGTAAATGAAAAGTTTCGCGTCTTTATCCGTGCAATAATTCCGCTTCAGCTTTTGCGCATTCATGTTTAAAAGAAAGCTCTGCTATTACATAAATCTATCGAGCATATCACTGCCTATCGACCCCCGCCGCTATGGCGTTGCGCTGTTGGGCTCGATGTCGCGGGGGCGATCCCGGCCGCGGCGGCCGCATTTCGGTGGGGGCGAAATGCAAATAAATTCTCGTGTGTTAGGTGCCTGTTAAAGACGTGTAAGTGGTCTTAGTTGATTCAGAGTCTCCCTCTAGGGCGTGCCTCACAATCAGATCGTACTTTTGGCATGTAAAACACCAGGATTTCTTTTTTTTAAGCACTTCAGTTCGTGCGCTTCGATAACCCGTTCAAGACAATGCAATAAAAGAAAGTTCGCTTCTACGGGTTTACTCGTGTTACGGATGCGGCTTGTTTAGGCCACTGCCGCCGCTTGGTAAACCTGTTTATTAAACTACTTTGGGCGAGCGTCAATGGTACAGAGGGGGAGTGGACACGCTACTTCGGCTAATGCGACTTTTTCCTGCCGCAAAGCCTTTAGTTCGACGAAGTGTTTCGCAATCGCGCGTTCTCGAGGCTCGGCGAACCGCAGCGTAAGCCGCTTGCCGCATGTCTTGGCGAAGTTAGGATTTATTTTAAGGAAGTTGCAGAGCCAACTTACTAATTTGCAAATCGTGGACGTGGTGCACGTCAACCGACGTTAGCTAATCTCGCAGTGGCACTCGTGCTCGGAGCGGGGGAAAAGTACGCGACACTAATAAACTGGGTATGTAAATGCTTAAATGGTGTTGTGAAATGGTGCTCCTTCACTTTCTACAATGCCTCGCACAGATTTGCGATAGATAATTTTGTGCTCCTTGAAGTGTGACGTATAGGAAATATGACTGTCGGTATTTTCCGAAACACCTCTGAGCGCATCATTCTGGTGAAAAATTTAGCGTAAAGTGGTATTTAGGCAATGCAAATTCGTAGTCAAAAAGTATTAATGTAGTTTAAGGAGCTTTTTTGATAGCCCCAAGTTCGATTCCTTCCCCCATTGGCAGGAGAAGAAAGCGCCAAGGAGAACAATTTTCTTTAGAACTACATCTAAGTTTTAGCGTTATTTGAAAAGAAGTCTTATTCGGAGAGGATGCCCCTGTCTCTTCCGCTAAATATGCCTAGAACAAAGCATAGCCTGAAGTGCAAGTATGACATAGGTGCTTTTGTAAAGGGCCAGGAATCAGAAAGTAAAATCAGCGCAGAATTGACTTCGTTATTGCCTAGGAAACAAAATGTAGCATGTGCATGAAACTGCAGCGTGGATTATCATCATTATCATTATCATTATCACTATCTTAATCATTATGTTCATGATTACTGCAGAACGAAGGCCCCTCACAGCGGTCACCAATGATTTCTTTATTGCGCCTGCTCATTCCATCTTAAGACAATTTAACATGGGCTCTAGTTTTTTTGCAATACCTTCATAAGACGCTTGCCTATAATTTGACACGTTGAGCGCCGAGCTGTCAAAAACGGATATGACATTCTATTGGAATGGCTGCCCAGTCGATATACGCTGATCAGAAACATGATAGTAGTTGATGGTGCAAGAACCTTGACTCGACAATAAAATCTGTAAATGCCTTCACCGCTACGGGGGACAATGTTGCATGATAACTCAACTCACTTGCTCGTTTCGTCACACTTCGGAAATGAAATTAACCGGTTTACTGTCAACTCTCGCCTACGTATTCGCGGGACCCACACTTGTGACTGTGCGTGCCACGCAAAGTCTTCCGTCACGAAGTAACTTTACTGTATCACATGTGGCTGGACTTACATTTACTAATGCTTGTTCATTTTTCATCGCAATGGCTAACAGCGCCGCATGCAGTCCTTGTGAATGTGAACTTGCGATATAGGAATTTCTGTGTCCTTCTTTCGACACCAAAAAGTGTATCTGCGAGCTATAGCTGTTCGAACGTTACTCCATTCTGAGGAGAAAAGATCAACAGCCGCGCATTTTCAATGCAACGGGCCTGCGTGGCAGCGTAACTGTGACTACGCCATTCAATGTTAGTCTTCGTGTGTGCGTAGCTCACACTCCTCTTTCTCATCTTTCTCTCACCCTTTCTCTTGTCCTGTTGCAGGGCAGCCAGCTGGGCCAGACCTCATTTAAACTCACTTTCTTCTCTTCTCCCTTTCTGTTTTTGATATACAATCCCAACGATGAAAGTCTAGTAGATATGCGTGGGTCTGCGTTTATCATTCATATGCGACACTGTTGAAGCAGCCGATATTAAAGGCCAGTCGCGACCACTTCCACTTTAATTCAAACTGTAATGAGAGCTTTCATTGGTCCCCGGTTGGACCAGTTTCAGACGTGTAGCCAGTTGACGACGACTTGCTCTTAGACATACTTCGACTCGCCTAGATAGCAGGCGCAGCTCTTCATCCATAACACCGAGCATGGTCAAGTAGACGCTGCTCCTTAAATAACGTTGGTCGGCAAATTCTGTAGGAGCTGTCTCTCCAGTGGCTGCCTTTGAATGCACACTGACAGTGTGAGCTCAAGAAATTTCACTTCGCCGATCTCAGAGGAGTTTCATGAAGCGCAGTGACTGAACGGCGGCCTCTCTCCCGCTTTGTAGAACCGAAACGAGTGCCGAAAAGGAAGGATACTCAAATGGACACAACTGAGCAATGAAAAATCTGCTTTTACTAACAAAGTATTGAAAACTCTAGTTCTATCTTTTAGGCGGGAAAAAGTGGATTACTAACGCAGTAAATGAAGGCCGAGCTCTTCTCTTTTACGGCATCGGCAGCTAAAAGCCAGGAACGAGGATTTTTATGTCCTTCCGTCTGTTCCTTCACGTTGAGGCGTTTGTCGTTCTTCCTTGATACACGCACAATTTAGCATAGGATACTTACACCGCATGCAATATTTGACTGGTAAATCGCCTAAGTTGCCATGCTGCCTCCGTCGTGCCGCCATTTTGTTGTTTTTGTCGTCACCCCGCCGCCGTCGTCGTTGTTATCGTCATCTACGTGTAGTTCTTGGGACGTCAATATGGCATCGTCGGCGTCACACCGTCGACGCAGCTGCGTCATCATCGTCGCCTTTCCGTCGTTGTGTCATCGTCAATGTCGTGGTGGTCGTCATTTTATTGTCGCCCTGCCATCGACAACGCCATGCATCGCATCATGTCGTCGCCTTTATTATTTCTTCGTCATGCTACCACCACCGCGGTCGGCGCCATTGTTTTTGTTGTAATATACAATAGAGGCATTTTGTCGGGAAGAGTAAATGTGTAGGGTTTCTATACATTTCCGTTGGTGTACTGGCCTACGCACTCTTAGCGTAATACTTATAGCGCAGCACGTAGCGATTTCGTAGTGGCTTTCACCGACCAGGTGATTGGTGGCATATTGCGAATGGATGGGCTTTATCAAAGAATATTAGTTGCACAACATTCCTGTAAATTCCTCTTCCCCTGGTCTACGTGCCGGACGTTCATTAAGGCCGGCTATATTTTTTTATGTCCAGGCTCATTGTTAGAAACACACAGCTTTTGTCAACCAAATCAGGCCATTTGACGGCCATTACCGTTGCAGAATACAAAAGAACTGCGCCCAAAACTTCGTTGTAGCTCTTTTTAATCCAAAGATATGTTTATATTTTAACACAAGGAAACTTATGTGTGAGAGAGAGAGAGAGAAGGAAGACAGAAAGGCAGGGAGGTTACGCCCTTTTCTGCTGCAGCACTGATCAGCTGATCAAAATGTACACCTCTTCTTCTACGGTGTGTATTGAAAACAAAACCACCCTATCTTGAAGGCGTTTTCTTATTTTCTTTTTATGTGTACCTGCACGGAAGGTCATATATCTTCTTTTCGAAGGCCTAGCTTCATATTTATCTGCACGGGAAAGATCTGTTACGTGGCGAGAAGGAAGTTCTGAGCATTGATCAATCTCAAGATTTACCTTCTTTCTCGTTATATTTCTTTGTTTCCTCCACTTCTTCGAGCTACCGACAACCTTGCAATAACTTCAGCTGTTATTTAGCTGCTTCGAATGATACTTGCCCCAGTCAGCAATACATTTTTCACCAGAGCGGGCAATCGCGAGATTCGAATTCTCCACCGATTGTCACAAATTTCATTTGCTGTTTTCTCGGTTCCTCCGCCAGGCTTTCAAATTATCGGTTTCTTTTTTTGGTTTTGCCTCTATTAAGGATATAACCGAGCATGCCTGCTTTACCTTACGCTTCCCTGCAGCCATTCACACATGTGCAAAGTAAGAATTGCACGAAGCGGAGGGCCAAGAGAGCAAGAGAGAGCGTTCATCTTCGTACCGCTTTTCTTCTATCGAGCAATTTGTCGCATAAACAAACGTAAGCTCAGGGGCGGATTCAGCACAGGATCAAAGGCGGTGGAGGAAGGTAGGAGTTCACTCATACCGAAAAAAAAAAGAAAAGAAGAAAGAGGTGAGTTGGGAGATGGGGCTGAAGCGGGGCACGAGAGTGAGGAGGAGGCTAGGGGGAAGTCATGTGTTGGTGTGTTTTCAATATACAATCGGGCGTCTTCACTGCAAACTCAATTTTGCAAGCAAGCGCGTTTCCTGCGCAACATTGTATATCACAACCAGATCACACGTCACGAATTTGGCTGTTATGTCTGGGCGAGCGTCTTTGTCTTCATTGCCCCTTCCTAGATTTAATAGTCAGTGTTCTTCACACTATTCTTGCGTGCTATCTAATGGTGGTAAACAAAGCAAGAACAAAAAAAGAAAACAAACAAAAGCTTAGTAACGCTTCTCGAGTTTGTTGACAACAATTCAATGAATGAAGCATCGCACGAAGCTATACATAAACGCAACAGATGCGTCAAACGCTTTACGCGCATTGATCAAAGACGCGGACATTGAATTTGGCGCTAGTTCCTTCTTGTAAAGAACACAACAAATGGTAGCTTCAAAGTTTCATATCATAAAGGGATAGTTCATTTATACAGCTTCACACGTGGCGTTCACTGAGGTAGGCGAAATGTGACTATGTGATGCGCTCGATTATGAAGCCAATAAATTTGACGTCCACTAGCCCTGTATGTAAATGCTGTACGTGTTTTGAAAAGCAGTAATAATGGACTGTTGGTATGACATGATATAATTGTAATTAATCATAGTAACATGAAAACACCACACAACCAAGAGATCATGCAGGCTAGTAGTCGTTTTCTTGAAAGGAATGCCATGCCCACCCGCTTTAAACTGAGAAAGAAAATTGTTCAGAAACAATCTACGATGACAGTCAACAAAAGTGAATAGCCAAACGCTTCACGCTATTTGCTTGATTAAAGGAGTGGTGCTCTTGGAGGCCTGTATTCCTTGCAGTGGGGATATTTAGGCAGCACTTGTTGTTTCAGTCGGTAATTCCCCAGAAAACAGATGCATTAACCAGCAAGTCTGTAGCGGTAGTACAGGCAGACGAGCAAGTGCGTCTGAAACGTCTATAACAGTTCGCGTTCGGCGACGAACATGTTCGGCAACTTGGTCGCCCAAAAAGCACGTGCTCTTTGCGTCGACGCCTTTGTATAGGCGGTGAAAGTTCGACCAACGATCACGAAAACGGGTAAAAAGAGCCAAAAGGAAGCTCCTCGCTTTAAATAGAACACGCATTGGCAGTTGCGCCCGACGGCGAAGCATTGAAAGCGACAGCGAAGTTTAGCGTTGAGCTGAAGGCGTCTCAGAATGCTGGCGCAATGAGGAGCAGCGTCAAGGGACATTGCAGGCATCGAATCTCAGTGGCGCACTTAGATGAGCCCACAGGCAAACCATCAGCGTTCGTCAACGCCCATAGAAAGGATTAGATAGATTCAGTGTGACGTTTACTGCTAGTTCTGCTCGTACCAGTGTATGCACCACCGGTGTAGTATATATAAACCTACTCAGCAGGAACGCGAACTTGTGGACACAGAATGCTGTTGCCAGCGGTGGAGGCCAAAAGGCTGTCCTGGCTCCGGCAGAGCTGATTCAAGGGAGTATGATGGTCGGTACGTGCCCTTGGTTTCGTCGATTTTGCACCCAAACACAACTGCGCGCCTCAGGAAATTTTCTAGCCCCGAACGCGCATGTTGCGCATGGTCGTCGATACCGTTACAGCACGATGGCGTTAGCGCGGATGCTCCTCAAGCGTTCGCGTAATTGCTGTCGCAATAAAGAAAACGTGAAGCGAGGGGCATGAGCACACCGTATCACCCACAGATAGAATTTTGCCACTATACAGAAGAGAGTTGAGTTCCGCAGTTAACAATAGTTTCAGAACAGGGGCCCTATAACGTAAAACTATTCCAATATGTTTCTATTCCAATCTCCTGACGTCAAATTTGCGTAAACACCAACGCAAGTACCGGGCGGTCACCCGCAGGGTTGTATGAACCGACCAATCAAACGCTCTCCTCGTTCATAGGAGGTCCCTTTTGTTTGCTTGAAAAACGAATAACATTGCCTACACTGAGCGGCTTGTCGTATCTAATTGGCTGACAAGAGGCTAGGAGAACGCTCAAGTGGAGAGGGATTCGATGGGGCCGAGCCACTGCACTGAAAGTCGATTACCGGATGAAGAGGGTGGTGCCGGCGTCTACGATTGGCCGGCTTTCCCTTACTTAGCTGCGGTGGCTGGTCGAAAATCGCGGCGGCATGCAACGGAAGCTCAAGAATGACGCTAAAACGGACCCTCAGCAAAGAACCGTTGGCAGAATGAGGGGGTAAACGTGCCGAAAGTGCTCGAAAACGTTACACGGCCACGCAAGAAGTCATATTATACGCAAATACACCCATGCTCTCCGGCAGGTGCGAGTAGCCAGCGTCTGAGCGATCGGCGGCAGCCATCTTCTATTCCTTTCGGAACGGGGCAGCCTGCGGCTATTCCGAAGAAAATTCAGTTTTGTTCGGCATATTAATGCATCTTTATCGCGTACACGTCACTTTGACGCGGTGAGTTCTTGCGGTTTTGTGACGTCGCGTGACAGGCAGGTGAAGTGGGTGCAGCCGGAAAACTTTTTACCAATAGCCGAGGGCTAATGGCGAAAAGGGGTCGAATCAGAAATAACTGTTTTTCTTTTTTCTGTCAAATCATGCATAATCAGTGGGTACACATCATATCAGATGGGGAGGTATCGCGGTTTTCGTGACGTCGCGTGACAGACAGGTGAAGGGGGGGTGGTCGAAAAAAATTTTTGACCAATCGTGGAGGGCTGATAGCAGAATTGGAATAGAAAAGTTTGGAATAGTTTTATGTTATAGCGCCCCAGCTTTGTGAGCCTCGTATCAAGTCGAATCTTGACCTTGCGAAGAAAAGCCATAAAAGAACCGAATAAGCTGAATGACGATGTAAAACTCGAGTAGCTAGGAGATATAAAAAATATTTTTTCACACAGCGAATTTCCGGAATAGCAGCTACAAATCGTGAATATTTCTTCAAAAGCCTAGATTACTAGCACATCCGGTACTACATATGTCGTATGCAACCGCGAGGCTCTTGGCCACCACGAACTTCACTGTCTGAAGACAGACGCGATACACGGGAATGTCCCTGAACAGATTTGATCGCCAGGTGATTTGCAGCTGTAGGAACTTTCAAAGGTCGTCCTGTCAAATAAGTCATGCGCTTGGCGCGATAAACAAGCCTGATTAAGGAGACAAACTCGACGTTTGCGCGACTTGCTTGCGAAATGATATCCTCCAACAATTGGTGGTTCGTTGTGCCGCAATGGTATAGAGCTCGTAATTCTACTGCAGCAATGCTCATTGCGGTTTTGAGTCACACGAACTAGTCAGAATTGATAATTTATATCCATTCGAGCAGTTATCGCAACTTTAAGCGAAAAGTCGTAAGTACTACCTGATTTGGTTTATTGATTCGTTCGTGTGTTTAACGCGTAACGTAACCTGCGAACATACAAACGTTCTAATGGCAGGCTCCGGAACGACTCGGGCCATTTGTGATTCTTCAAAGCGCGCAAAAATATAAGTACATTAGCGTTTCATATTTTCTCATGAAATGTAATTTGTGGCCTTCGCAGCTCGGAATTGAGCCCGTAACCTCTTGTTCAGCAGCGAAGTACAAGACACTGACAGTGATTTCAGCAAGTTCTCGGACCTGCGATGTGTTTTGGCGATGACAATATGTAAAAGGTGTTGTATTAGCAGTGAAGTGGCGCTCAGTGCTATTTCCGCTATCTCACACCTTCGTTAAACCGGTAGCCTATAGCCGCTGTTACCCAGGACTGCATACAGCCGAATACAAAATTTGCAGAGGCAGGGCAGACCTTCAGCACATGGTTTGGTCGTGCCCCTTCAAAGGTAGTCACGTCCAACAGAAAGAACACTCTTCTTTAGAAATTAGGTCGGCGGAGCAGTGGAAGACCGCGCTGCTCAGCTCCAATACGGAAGTGCAAGTTCGACTCGTCCGGATGGCAGAAGACGCCGCCGGGGCGTAAGGACTCCTTGCTGCCGCATAAAGGGAGAAGAAGACAGAACAGGATCTCCCGCCTCTTCCCCTTCCCTTGACCCCATCCCGGGCACACAATAAGGTTATTCTCTCTCTCTCTCTCTCTCTCTCTCTCGCTCTTAATTCTTGAAGTTCCTATTTCACGGCTTCCGTTCGGTTCTCGCGATATTATGACATACCCTTTCCGAGCTTCAAAACTGACAAGGGATGCATCAACTACCGAAAGTTGAATGCTGGCTGACAATATGTTTAGTTGACCGACAATAACATAGGGCTTTCCACCATCTCTCACTTGGAACGCAGCGCTCTGCAGAAAGACTTTCCAATGAGACTTACCATTGCAGGAAACTGAATCCTTCCCGGTGTACAAATTGAAGTCGTCACCTCCGCAATGCCCACCGCTCGACGGGCCTTCATTACAAGCTATGCAGTTCGCCTTCCTGTGGAGGTATTCTGTAAGTGTCCACTAGGCGGACACTTACAGGATACTGCCTTTGGTCAAATCACGTGCATTGAGAGAACGTCTCTCTATAAATCTGCACTTGAGGCCCGTAGCTGGGCTAGTCGGCCCGAGTAATTTACCATATTTACTCTGCTCTAAAAACGGAAGCACAAACCATAAAGACGACCGGTCTTTCTCGTGCCCGGGCTACCGGCCAACAGCGCTGAGGCGGTATTATGGTCACGTGGTCCTTGTCGCGCGTGGGAAGCAGCTTATAAAACACTGTGTGCGACGTCCTCGAGCAATCGGGCCTCGCCACCAGATGCTCTATACGTGACGTAAGAGTGCCGGTAGGCAGGGCCAGGTCTCCAAACTTCCTGTAGGAAGTCACTCTGCAAGCGAACTAAGGATATTTGTTACCTAGTTGCTGTGCTGTAAATACGTAAGCAATTTTTATTTGCTCTTTCCAATCCTCCCTCTCCGTTATTTCACTCCGCCCCGCCTCTCCCTCCACTACTGACTGCTCTTCAGTAGTTGTCAGCAGACTGCGCTAGATAGTTACTGCATTCAGTAGTAATTTCCTTCCCTTCATTTTTCTTTAGTTATCTAACTATTTTTATAAAAAACAACCTAGTACTACTACTACTACTACTACTTCATGTGCTTCTTTGTGTTGCATGTTAGTGTCTTTTTCAGCGCTACAGGCATATCAAAAATGTTTTTAAAGGCGATGTTTCTCACTAGGCGCCTGTTTTAATTTTCTTAGGAAGCGAACAAACTTTATTATGGGGAAGGAAGCTGGCTGGAAACCAATTTTAATGTTGTAACATCACATACCCGTAATTAGCGCAGCTTAAAGGCTTTATTTACGGCAAACACTTGACGCAATGAGACGTTAAAGACCTTTCATCTTAATATATTTAATTCAGTTGTATGCTTCCGTGGTTGTCCTGAGCGTTAGTGTCACTGACGGCTGAAAAAAGTATTAAAATAGCGATATCGCTTGAGTGCACATTGTCCTTCTCATTGATTCATGCTTTTCATAATGATGAGATTATGCTGGGCTTTATACGGCAGTATAATGGCAGTATAACACAGGATCCATAACAAAAGATATAGATGTAAATGCCGTGAAAGCGAGCCAAAGCAAGGAAATTTACGGCCTTTGAGGAACTGAAGATAGTGGGGATTTCTAGCTTGAAAAGCTTCCTTAAATTGCGCTTTTCGAAAGAGGCGGGTTAACTTGCTTGAAAGGCTTCTGAGTTAAACTAATGCCTCCTTCGGCATGAAGACGAAAAAGACAAGCAATGTTGAATTAAGGAGCTGCCTTTCGAGAATTTTCGTAACGTTCACGCTTATATGTCTCGATGCCTGCGTCCGTTCTTAATAAAGAAATGTATACACAAAAATGAAAGCATTTTGCAGAAAGTACCAAACCCACCATTTGCGCCTTAGTTTCGACAGAAAATTCTGGAAACGTTTTCGTAAGCACTGCCATATTCTTTGGCTTTATTCTCATTTGCGTATTTCTTGCGCCTTCGCTATTATTCCTTGCGGTCAATGTGTGACAGATAGCGAATGTAAAAAAAAAACAAAAAAACGAATGCAATATGCCGTCGTCGTCGTTGCCTGTAGGCGTTGCACAATTCGCTTACTTATTTTCGCGGCACACCAGCTTTCTCTGGACGGCTTTCTTTCTCTCTCTCTTTGGCCAGCTTTGCTGCCTGCGAAACCACGTTCTGTTCGCTTTTTCTTTTCTCTTGCGCTCCTTCCTGTTCAGGCTCCCTCAGGAAAATTGCGGCTCAACGGCAAGCCGCCATCGGCGAATCAAACAATGGGAAGCCTAGATTTGTCACGCTGTCAGCTTTAAAGTGGATCCCGCACCCTGCTGTAGAAACGTTTCGTTTTTCCCGCAATATTCTCGTCACACTGCCAAGTTTTGCTCTGAGCCGTTTCTTTCTCTTCTTTCTTTCTCCCCGCTCATTTATAACATATTTCAACTTACGCCTTTGACGTCAGTCGCGGGTTTAAAAGTCTCGGTGCCGCTTTCAACTTCTAGCCTGAACGTTCGCGGGGCTTTCCGATTTCAATCCGCGCTGGCATATCCCGGGTGCTCCACAGAATTCTTATACTGTTTTTCTTTTCTGCTATCCTTCTGGCCATTCACTGCATAGGTCCCCTCAGTCATCGTTTTGCTTGATACGATTTCCTTCAAGCACCCTGCAGCACGAATCGACAACGCGGTGATTTATTTCTTGCTTTGAAATCGTCCAACTATTTTTTTTTATGTGTGCGTGTGTGTGACTTTACCTTTCTTTCGCTTCATACTCCTCGATGTGTGAGCTATACGACTGAGCACACTTGAGGAGTGGATTTCACTCGCGCTACCTCTTGAGCCCTCTACTAGCTGCAAAAACACTTTCACAAAAATCAAATCCTTCTCCGATGGCCGGCGTTATACACAAACTTCGGAAGTGTGTCGCAGGATCGTTTTAAGCAATAATCTGGGTTTTAACGTTGTGTTGAGAAAAAAGTCGCAGTATCGCTTGATAGGCGAAGCATCTATTGCGGCAGCAAATTAGTAGACAGCTGTACGAAGTAAGGATAGTAGCTTTGTCGGCCGTATACATGCTTGTAAATCTTTGCTTACTAACTAAATTGACAAACATGGGGTCACGCGCTCACAAGCAAACATGAACACACCTCACTCGATGACTGCGCGCACCCGCTGTCAAGACGGTGGAGTGAGAAAGCTCGGCTGCAGGAACGAGTGAATTGGCCTTCCTGTTGCCTCTCGCATCAACTAAGCGGCGAGAATGCAGCGCACACGAACCTATCAGCACTCTGCGCACGCTGTCGCCATCGCAGATCGCTTTCAAGATAGGGCCCGCGCTGCCGCACCATACACAGCCTCCGCCGAATTAGAACGCATCCCTCCCTTTCCTCCCCCCGGTGCCTTGCGCATGACAGAAGCCGGCGCGCGTCCTCCCCGCTTTCCTCCCTGGCGCTCACGATATTGACCCACTATCGTCGGCTTTCCCTCGCATGCTTGCACTCGCACATACAGGATACGGCACGCGGCGATGATAGTATCGGCCTTGTATTTTATATGGAACATTACGGCGACGCCGACGGTAGAAATGCTACTGTAGTGTCCATATAATTGCTGTCGCAATAGAAGAGAATTCGAACGACTGAAGGTTCTACAAGTTTGTAGAGGTTCACTTTACTAAATATTAAAGTTCACCCGCCGTAGTGGCTTCGCGGCTATGGTGTTCCGCTGCTAATCCGGAAGTCGCCCTATCAAATTACAGCCGCGGCGCAATGCACAGACGCACGTGTCCCGTTCATTGGGGCACGTTACAGATTCCCAGGTGGTCAAAATTAGTACGGAGTCCCGCGCTGCGGCATGATTCATAATCAGATCGTGGTTTTGACACGCAAGAACCACGGCATACAATTTTACTTTTTAAAAAGTTACAGTTCGCAGTATGGCGAATGGGCGTAGTTTATGAAGTTCCTTTTAGCGGCGGTCACATATACTTAAAGCAGCTACCGTCGTTCTATCAATCAGCACTTAATTGAGCGTAAGTGTTCGCTGACCTGCGGGAGTATCATCCAGCCTTTCATTGCACTGTTGCGATCGCCAACATGCCTCAAAATTTTCGGGTGGTATAAATTTGTTCACACACAAGAGCAAAGAAATTCGCCTTACGGTCCCAACTTGGTATTTCTTTAACAGTGGCAGCACGTGTCTAAGTCAGCCCTTGTTTATCTTGCAAAAAATGAATTGTCATGCCGAAACAGTTATTTTTGGCGAGTGCTTGCACGTGTTCACAATTCAGAGTTTGGGTCTGCCTTTCGTTGAACATCCGAAGATAAGACTTTGCTGCCATTATTTAAGCTTTCTTTTTATAGTAATCGTTCTTATTTTCATTTTTTTTTACTCCTTGTGCCCATGTTTGCACACTTGCCTTTGAGTTATATGGATAAAGGAAAGGAGAGATAAGATCAAACAAATGAAACGTAGGTAGGTTAGCCAGACAATATTCAGTTTGCTACTCTATACGGTGCAGAGGAAGATAAGGGAATAAAAAAAAAAGGAATACACGTAGTGTGGCAGAAAGGGCATGAGCAATGCATCTGCATACAGGCGGTGTATCTGCTTGATAAATTAGCAAAATCATTTTTGCTGCCGAAAAATATCAGAATTATAACTTTTATTTTTTGTGTGCTTTCTCAGTGGCTGCATTTTCGGTTAATGAACTTAGTTTTCTCTTTGAGGCTGCCTTCTTGGCCCAGATCAGCGGCGACCTTGCCGGCGAGCACGTATACTGGGTGATCATCTTTGAGTTTCACAGAATCTTTAAAGATCACCTGTGGCAGATAGCATAATTCCATTCATTGAGCTGGAATGTTCAAAGAAGCATACATAACTTCACGAGAAATCCAAACACATTTTAATTATTTAACACATGCTCGCAAATTAATTTCTTAACTAATTACTTGAAGGTACATATTGCAATTACGAACTGAAGCCGGTGTTTGCAAGGCATATCCACTTATGATAAATTTCTGGCATGACACCAGTTTCGACATAATCATTGCCAAAGTATGCCACGAAATACATGGGCATTCCAGTTTACTTTTGGGCTTCACAAGAGCGTTTTGTTAACGAAGTAGAGCAGCAGTGCAGTTTTACCGCGAGTTTGATGGCGCATACTTTGAAAAATATGTGCCGTAACGTAATTAATTAAGAACTATTTTAGCGAATTTTCGTCAATTAGTTGAGTATGTGTTACAATTTCTCGTGCAAGTAATGTCCGTCTTTTTGAATACACACTCACACCTACTCGACATGAGGCTAACAAGGCTGTGCTGGAAACAAAGCTGTGCTAGAAGCAAAGCTATGGTGTGCCAAACCACGGGACTAAACTCTCGCCTGTAATGTTCGTGCTCTGCGTGTGGCTCTGTGACGTGTTGTTCATTTTCCGCTCCTTCCCTCTCTTTTTTTTCTTCCTTTATTTTCTTTGTCCTTTTAATCTTGTTTTCTCTTCTCTGCAAGCGAGTGAGCGTGACTTCCCTTTTAGGAGACAATTGCTAGCAGCTTTTATTTTTCTGTGTTGTGTTTGTATAAGTTGATATGATTACTACTACTACTACTACTATTACTACTACAACTACTACTACTACTACTACTACTAATAATAATAATAACAACAACAACAACAACAACAACAACAACAACAACAACAACAACAATAATAATAATAATAATAATAATAATAATAATAATAATAATAATAATAATAATAATAATAATAATAATAATAATAATAATAATAATAATAATAATAATAATAATATGTGGTTCAGCGCATCCTTTTACATTACAACATCCTACATGTGGGAGACTGAAATAACTTCGGGTAATTTTTCGGAATTAGTTATTAGACGCAAAACGCTAGCAATGAAAGGAAGTAGTTGCACTGGGTGTGAGACGCGTTTCTTCGGCTCTCGGTGTCCCTGGTGAAAGGCGAAGCTGCAGACGCGGATCTACGCTGCAGCAGAGACGTGCGTTGGAAAGGCGGGTTCGAGTTTCACCGAGCCAGTGCAGCTCGCGCGCGAGCGAGCGAAGCCTTATTGTGGAGGCACCTGTTCTTGACAATGGTATTATCAGTGCACAGTGGACACCATCGCGGGCCGATCCGGTAGCGTCAACGCGCTCTGTCGTTATCACAAATGCCGCAGTGATCGGGTGTCCACTGATACACGATGCTATGTCCCCTGCCGATTGCATGGAGGAGAAGTAGTCGGGCGTCTGCGACTGTAGCCGTCCCTGAGGTCCGTGATGGAACAGTGACAGAAGACACTCGAGAGCAGCCGTCGTTTCACAGAAGATGGACCACGACGGTGGTGATTCCCGATCAATGACCTCCAAAGCAGCACATACAGCTTGCATTTCCGGAGCCGTGTGACCTCTGCGCCGACTGTGAGTGGGCGTGACATATACAAATGCCCAATCGCTGACAGATGCACTGAACAAACGATCATGTACTGTATTCTGCTCCACAATACTTGCGGTCTAACGCCACTTAGGTATGGGACATAATCTATATATCATGAATAACAAGTAGAGGCGTCTTCCTTAGTTAATAAGAACACGCTGAGCGCATATTTGTCGTATACTTCCTTTATAACCACAGAAAGCTGAACAAGTTGGTAGGGATTCATCTTGAAAGAAGGTATAAGAGGGCAGACATGGACACAAGAGAAGAGAACCTAACAACACAAACGCCGTGTTGTCATTTGTGTTCTGTGGTTCTCTTCTCTTGTGTCCATATCTGCGCTCCTATACCTTCTTTCACTTCATTTATGCAATATGTCGCGACGTGAATACGAAATTAAGCTCAAGGAGACATTCAAGTGTGTCACCCGAAAGTATGTCAACGGGTAATTTTACTTGCCTTCTCGTTGCGTTATGGTTTGTTGTTACTTAGTGTGTGCGTTCTTTTTAATGTTTTGCTTTTGTACGTGTATTTATTTTGGTTAGGTCCGAATAAAATTTCAGTTGTGAGACAACGCTTAATTGTGTCATGTACTCCTATTTTTTGCCCTCTGTCCTAGAGCTCAGTTTTTCGTTTTTGTTTCGTTCCCATGAATGCGATCCAACTGATATACTTGTAATCTTAATTCAAGTCTTGGTGCCGTTTTTGCTTTTGACTTTAACGTATTTGCACTTCCGCAGGTCAACGTGGACTGGGAGCTGAGCGAAACGCTGTGCGACTTCTACATAGCAGTGGACGTAACCTGTAGCACGGCTTCCATATTCAACTTGGTCGCCATCAGTATAGACAGGTGAGCCAGGACGCTGCCTTTAATTTTGCGCGTACTCCTTTGTGACCTTCACGAACCTTTGACATTGAAGTATGCGATGGGTTTTGATGAGCACCGTTCTTATTTGCGCAAAGAAATAAAGTGGTTTAAAATTCAGGCAGCTGTGAAATCCTTTACGGGAGTTCCATTTTCCAATTATTTTTGTTTTGTTTTGTTCGAAGCGACTGTGCGGTCCGTGTTCGACGTAGACGAATTCAGTTGGTTTAAACAACGAGTGGGAGGTGTTATTCTTGCTGTTGCGAGGAACTGATCCAAGTTATAGCGTCTACGTTTGTAATTCTTACAGTAATATTTTATGTATCCGCTTATGGAGGGCATGGTTCCGTGAGAGCACCCACATCGCATATTTCCTTGCGGATTGAAGGGGGGCAGATTGTAACCCATGAGCAATAAGAAAGTGGTCGCCAAACAACATTGCCGCAGAAGGCCAATATGACCGAGTAAACAATGTATTCAGTCGGCAAGCCACTTCAGTTCATGTTCACATGTCCGGATGGAAGGTTAAGTTGTGAAAAAATATTTGCGGTACAATTGGGTGTTGTCTCTAGCGCTTCCCACAAAAGCACAACAGCCAGGCTGTTCCCACTCATACATCTAAGGTTTTAATTGTTCCATGCAATATATACACTTATCAGTTGGGCGCAGCGGCAGGCACAACGCAAGCGGCGCGTTGCCCAAAGATCAGCACCCAACGCTATTGTTATGATTGTTACGAAGTGGCATTGCTTAATCCTAACATGCGTATCGCACTCTCTTTTGGAAACATTTTTCTCTCTAAAAGATATCTTGGTAGTGAAAATAATATGTGACTTCTCTTGCCATAACAATTAAACTACCTAAAGAACGGGCGACAGCAGTTTTCTTTAAAATGTGCGCACACAGCAGCCGCCAACTTCTAAGATCTTCAATTTCATGCATTTCACAAGTGCGATAATATGTCGAAAACTAAGCGCAAATTGTTTCTCGTTCTTTTGGCAGACGTGCGCAAAATAGAGCACACTCCACATCGATTCAGTTTGGATTTTGCAACCTTTCATGACAGAATTAGGTGCATTTGCTCGCCACGCTCGGTATGTTTTTTTCCTTGCGTGTGCAAGTATAATTAGTATATACGATCATAGTTTTCAGAACGAAAGTTACAAATAACTGCTTTTCGTTTTCTTTAGCCAGATTATATCACTTTTCTTCCCCTGGTGTCTTCATTTATTGCAAATCCGAAGATCACGTGCGTACTCCTGATGCGCGTGTTTTCGTCGTTATTCGGCGTGTTGGCGCAGCGAGTTATGATGAAGCAAACGCTCGCACTATGCCGCAAGGTAACGAACCACGCGCAGCGAATTCCTCAGCCTCACCAAGCGCGTCGTTCCCGCGTCGCCAGAAACGGGCAGAATTTACGTTTGGCGCGAAGAAGTAAGCAAACAAGCACACACACACACGAAAAGAAACTCTAATCTGCGGCTGCGGTCGCAATGAGAATTTGCATCCGAAACCGCGGTTGCAGCATCAAGTGAGTGGAAGCGAAGGAAACACCCGCGAGCAAAAAAAAAAGGGGGGGGGGGGGGGGCACTGATGACAAAAGGTGCACCACACGTAGGCCGGCGTTTCCGGTTCGATTGTTAGGACGAATGGTGCCTCGCCATTCGTCCTAACAATTTGTCTTTCGTCTCGCGGAGAAAAGCCAAGTCGAAATAGCAGTGAGTGGGAAAAGCAACCGGCGACACCGCACGTGGGAGCGCATGCAAATTTGCCGACTGCCTCTAACGTCATTTTCCGCCTCCCCACCTCTTATCCCTTGCTCCATTATCTTTCTGCGGTGGCTGGCTATAGCGCGAAAGAAGGGTGTGAAAAAAAAAAAAAAAGAACTCCAGAGGGTAAGTTTTTTATAGAAGATGGAAATTCACTTTGTCTCGTCAGCTTGACGGCCACGCCGAGGCGAAATTCAACTGGCGTCAGCGAAAATTTATTGCGTCTAGACGAATTCGCAAATATGCTAAACAGTCGCCGCACCAAACGGAGCGAAGCCCCGCGGTCGGGTTTGAAAAGTTGCGCGGCGTTCTTGCGTGCGCATTCGAGTGGTAACGTGAACGTTACCGATAGAATAAGCGTGCAACCAGTGAGGAATGCAAATATAGCAGAGAAGAGGCGTGCGCAAACATTACTCCGAAGCATGGCGGCCCTGTTGTTTTGCCATAATCAGTGATAGTGAAAGGACATGAGCATACATAGCTAAGAAAATGTAAAGGAGGCGACAGTTTAACTAGATAGAGAATTCAGAAGGGAGCGTAGATGCAATCCGTACTAGGATTGCTGCCAGCGCTTGGTCACGATATCTAACGTCTCTTTTCCTTTTTTCCATCCTTTTGGCTTTTTGTCAATCGGTTGCATGAAGGGACGCCTCCACTATGTTTCCAGTATTGGCTACTCGGCGAGACCGAGGATAAATCAACAGAAATGGAAGGAAATAGTTCCTCCAAAATAGGGCCCTATATTTCTTTTTTACAGCACTGCTAATAAACGCCTCTTTACTTATGTTGGCCGGTGTTCAGAATAAAGGCTACGACTGTTCATGGCTTGATTTAGGCGCAAAACACCGACGTGTGGAAAGATTATTGCGAGCATTATGACAAACGCAAATTCCGCGCTTTACGTTGCACTTACCCCATCAACATTGGCCAACTCGTCCAAATTGCGCTTCTACAACTGTTCGTAAGAGTAGATGCAGGCAGGTCTTAGCACGAAATTCTTGGCGAAGGCGGCTGCCAGATTGCAGACAGTTACGAACTAAATGCTTTGTGAACGAGGCCCGTTAAGCGCCGAGTAAGGTAAACCCCAAGCGGGTGCAGCGCAAGCAATCACTCATGCTTTGCACTTAAAGACTGTTTCCTTGTAGCCCGTGACACCGGCGTCAGGGAAGTCAAGTACCCACGTCGGTTCGCCTACCCGTTGTGTCGCATCGTTTTCGACTGTAGGCGGGGCATGCGCGAATGGTGGTGCGTTCGTTATTTGCATTTGTGATTTGCGGATTCTGATTACGAAAAATGGATACGGCACTGAGCTGCTTATTGTCAGCACTGGGAGCAAGCTGTCGTTTTACCCTAGGTAATTTTCTCTATGCAAGTACACGCAAAAGCCCAGAGCGCATTGAGTAGGCAATAGCTGAGCCAGCATCAGCAAAGTTATCCGTTTATAAAAAAAATTGGTTCGAGCTACTCATAGCAGAGAAACTTAGATTTTTGCAGCCATCGATCTAAGAGAAAATTGAAAATATTTGTATTTTTTGAAAGCGCGGCACCGGCAATTTGCCAACCTCATGAAGCCCTAGAAAAGGAACAAGTATCGAAGTTGCATAAGTTACGCCGGATACACCGTTCTATGAAGGGAGAATTGAGGTACTATGCTCGGCTTTAATATAAACAGGGAATTCATATATGTAGCTTTGCGGGACTTACGAAACGGTGCTGGTAGTTTTACGTGCGTCATAATTTTTCAGTTTTGTTGTTATATCAGATTTAGTGGAGAGAAATGATGATTTGATTCAGTCTGGCACGGTTAAACTGGTGAGGTAACCTGGTAATATGAATTATTTATAAGTTGAACGTCGGGCAACAAAATAAAATACTTTCAAAGCTTATTTCAGGACCAAGTTGAAAGTTCTGCCTCCATATGCCACTCTAGTTTAGCCTTTACTATTAATTGCAAAAAGAGAAAAAAGGGGACTTTAACAAATTCAGTGCGCAGTACAAACGCATGCAGCAGAACTTAGCTATAGCGCGCATATGAACAGACAAATTCGAGTTGCGCCAAATGTAACACTACACTGTCTTGCGATACTGTCACTCTGAGTCATCACTCAATATAGTTACCATTGTCACAAAGGTAGCGAGTGACTAGTTTTATTTTTTTAATGGTACATACATTGTGCTTTCGAATTTCTTTCATTAAGGCCCTACGACTGAACAGCTGACTATGTAAACGGACTAATTCACAATGCAATATTGTCAGCGAAGTGCCTCAGAGAAATTAAAAAATAATATAATTCTGTAGTTTCACTTGCCAAAACCACAATTTCATTATGAGGCGTACCGTAGTGACCAGCTGTAGTTACTTAACGTGCACCCAAAATTATATGTACACCAGAGTTTTTTGCATTCCGCCCTCATCCAAATGAAGCCGCCGTGGCCTCGATCGAACCCGCAACCTCGCGCTTAGCAGCCCAGCGTCATTGGCGATTAGCAAACGCGGCAGATGCGCCTCGACAAACTGGGTGTACTCCGAAGCGCATCTTTTTTTTTTTTTCACTGGATAAATTATATATATATATATATATATATATATATAATTGGGGCAATATATGTCAAGGCGAGTACTTACAGTTCAACCAGCTTAAATTTTTGACGATTATATCGTGGATGTGTAAAGCAGGTTTGCGCTTGCAAGTCAGTGCCGTATATGTAGAGGTGTTGGAAGAGGAGATATTGCGAAAAATACGATTCCAATATTCAAAAATATGCGTTTTATTTTTAGGTTGAATAACGATGAAATGAAGTGGGTCGGTGGGACATATTTTCCTCCCTACATTACGCAGCCATTGTGCTGTAGAACCTATGTTCACACAAAATAATTACTGCAGAAATTAAAAGGACGACATTACAAAAAGGACATGACCCCTCAAAAAATGTTTCCTGTCAGTGTTCAAGCGGAGTAGCTTACACTTATTGCTTTAGAAAAGCAATTCTGTTATGTTTCAGGCTGAAGGTGCAGGAATTGTCTCCCTCGGCGTTTTTTGTGAGGAAGCTTGTTCACGAGCGCTCGACATCTGTCTTCTTTCGAACATATTGTCTGTTTAGTTTTCCCTCGTAGTTTATTCAAAGCACCTTCTAGCGATTTCTGTTGGTAACGTCCTCCATGTATGTCAGAGCGCCGTATTGGCCGAACATTTTCTTTCCGAGAACTGCTTGTCATTGGCCGACCACCTTTCGTATCACACCCTTTCAATTTTTAAATAATATTGTGCGATTATCAACCCCGCTTTGTTACGACGAGATGAGGAGATTGGCGGGAGTGTGCACAAGCGCGCAGAGGAATTGCCATTTAGAATGCCGTCTGCTGCGCTGTTCGCTTCAAAGGTGCACACGCCCTGCCTTTTTTATCCGGGAGACCACATTGCGGCACGCAGCAGCAAGTATAGATGAACATGATGATGATCCTCTGTACAAATGGCACATACCCACCATCGAGGATCCGCCAATGATTGGACGGTTTGGAGAAAATGGATTAAAGAAAGCGGTTCAAAAAACAAAAGACAGTTGTGCTCAATGTTCAAAGTGCAACACTCGCCATGCTAAAGTGAATCGAAAAGATAGCTAATTAATTATTATAATTGACTGTTTTAGGAAGGCAGCCAATTGGAATCAAGAATGAAGTTTGTCATCGCAGTGCAAACATTCCGGTCGCTGTAACCCAATGTGGAAGCTCCAAACGAAAGCAAAATCGGCACGTTCACGCTGAGGCCAGGCTTGTTTAACGGATCCTCGAGCACCTTCTTTTTTCTCTTTCTTTTTTTTTCTTTTACTGAGGAGTATCGTCGGCCTGAAAGAAGAAAGTGATCAATTGTTTCTGGTTCCCCGCACTGTATACACAGAGGACATGCCGCCAAACCATCCCTGTGTGTATAGAAATTTAGTGTCGGGATGCGGCAGCGTAGCCTTGTTAGTGTAATCTCGAACTTGCATTTGGGCAGAATTTACGGCTCCGAGCGAATATGCAGTCATCGCTTCTGCTTCTTCTTTTGTGTGAAAATACACGCACGTGCTCATAAATTGCCTTTCTTCTTTTATGCTTAATCACTGGTGCATGCGCTGGTTCTAATAACACGAAGAAAGAAAAAGAGAGCAAAGCGCATCGCGGATGAAATATCTTGTTCTGCATCGATGCTCACACCGGTATTTCGCAAACAGGACAGCGCTGCCTCTCCTTACAAACAGTTCTGGCATACGTGAGCATTGCTTTCGAATACTGCTTTCCGCGCATGAGAAGTATGTTCGCCGGAAAATACTTATGCTTCCGTTTGTTTGTTTTGCTTTTTCAATAAACGTCGTGATATATATATATGTATATATATATCCTCCCTTCGCATTTCTCCGATTCACTCTGCCATAAAGGACAAACAGTAATGATGCTTTTCAATTGCATTCCGTAGTAAATCAACGAAATTCATGCTTATTTTGTACGAGGCATCGGAAGGCGCGGAAATTTCAAAAAAGTCACGTTTCTCGTAACAAACACTGACTTTTTGCAAGCGGTCGTCGTGCCTCTTACCGCCGGGCCTGCGATTTCCTTCGCAGTTGCTTCATGCATTGGAAGACAATCATTTCGCGATCGTGGAGTGTTCACAAAAAATGCTGTGAAGGGCAAGAAATATAAAGTAAAACGCAATGAAGTAACCACACAAATGCAACATTGTAGGGCTGAAGCATACTGACATTGTCTTGATCTACTACTGATGAGGCAAAGGCGCAAAAAAAAAAAATTCAGAATTCAAATTTTAGGACCAGGGCATGGGGACTTTCCTTGCATTTACTGTCTCAGTAAAAGGCTGCGGTGGCAGACATTAACCAACACGATAAGACATAAAACACCCGTATTTTTTTTTCACTGCAGTACGCCGTTGTGACAATCCCAGCAGATCAGATCGAGCTTCTGGTTACGACAGTTACAGCCAACTTCCATTATTCCAGCATCGTAGTTTGACTGTTTGGAAAACTTCAACTCGTGAAATTTTGAAATTGTCCGTGGTTTAAGATTCGATAGAGTAGATAATTATGTCGAATTTTTTTGAGCGACGAATACCCGATTATTCGTACTGCGGAACATAGCTGCAAATTTGGTTGTACCTTCGCGCAAGCCATGCAAGTCCAGCCTTGCTTGTTGGCTACCATCTCAGTTTATGCTGTTGATTGTCGGTTACGCTCCGCTGCAGCCAACAATCAAGCTACTTCGGTAAGATACCAACTGCAGCCTTGCACTACTATTGCGAAGTTCTACACTGCTTGGGTCTAGGACGCCTAAAACGCAATACATCTATATGAAAGGATATTGCGAACGAAGATGTAAGCTTAAACGTGCGTCAGCCACAGTGGCTGTTCGAGACAGGGAAGGTTCCTCCAACCCTTCGCACCAGAGGAGGAGGTTTTAGAGAGCAGAAATTGTGATAACGAGCGGCTTTTACAGAAGCGAACAGTCGCAGGTCACATGGAAAGGAAGGCATCCTTCACAGAGTGAACGGTTCTCGTTGACGCAGGTGTAGCGCCGACCGATATTTGAGTGCACATCAGTGATCGGACACTTAATTGCCATATTGTGTGGTTTGGATGACAGATCTCTTTCAGGCCATGAGGTTCTAGTGCCTTGGAATTGAAATAAAATTGCACTGCGAACAACGAACGCGCTCTTGAAATTTTAATGGAGCGCCGCCTCCCCTCCAGGCTCTGGAACCACAAACAGGAGCCTCGGCATTGTGAAGTGGGTGAGATGTGTGCGCAGAACATATATGCATATCGCACTGCACTATCATTGTACACTATCACAGTCGTCCGCAATGATTTCCTTTGCCCGTCTCCCGACGCATAGCAGGAGGCCAGAGACAAAACTCCTCCAGCCGACGTCTCTGCATTTCTCACATAAGGAACTGCAGCAGATTCATCGTGTCCTTTGGAATCTGTATACACTGAAGGTTTCCGTAAAAGCACAAGGAGTGCTTCCTGCGCCATTTGATTGGGATTGCCCGACCTCCCCTTGGAGGCGCAGATGCGACCGTCCAGGCAGTTGCCGCGCACCACAACGCATGCGCAGCGTGAGGCCATTTCCACCGGTGCCCTCTCTCCCGTCTCATCGCGGCTGTCCGCGTCGCGGCCGCACTCATCCTGTCTATCAACGATCAACGACAGCCATGCGCAGGCCGGCTTCACCCTCTACCTTCCTATGCTGCGGGCGAAGTAGTATGAACCAACGTTCGTAGGTGGCGCAGCCGTCCCGATCCGCCGTCCAGCTCATGCATTAGAAGATCAGGTGTTACGGTATTCAATGAAAACAGTGAACATACAGTGGCGATACGGGGCCAGGAAATAGCTCGAATAAAAGGATATAAATACCTTGGCATAAGGATAAACGAAGGCAACAGATATATAGAAACACAGGAGAAAACAATAACAGTAAAGAGAAAGATAAATGCAGCCACAATGAAACACAGGGCGCTACGGGGATACTATACACTTTAAGAAAAGTTTACACCCTTTGGAGTGCCCCTTCTGCCACACAACAATAATCGTCATCTGCCTTGATGCGTTTCCTTTCTTTAACGCTGCGAGCCCGATACTTTCCAGTAACAAACGGCATGCGCGTTATCAGCATGACAGCATTCCCGGCAGGAAAGTAGCGGGCGCGGCGTTTTCAAGAAAGGAAACGCATTAAGGCAGATGACGATTATTGTTGTGTGGCAGAAGGGGCAGTCCAAAGGGTGTAAACCTTTCTTAGAGTGTAGGAACGAGGTGCTTCTGGGTATGTGAAAAGGTGTAATGGTTTCAGGACTTACTTTTGGAAGTGCGGCTGTTTGCTCGAAATCAGGGGTACAATCAGGACTCGATGGCAACCAAATGTCAGTGGGACGCCTCGCGTTGGGAGCTCTCGGGAAGACTACAAATGAAGCTGCACAGGGTGATATTGGCTGGCCAAGTTTTGAAGTGAAGGAAGTTCACAGTAAAATTGATTATGAAGAACGACTGAGGAATATGGAAGAAAGTAAATGGGCTGGGAGAGTATGGAAGTATCTGTACAGGGAAAACATTGATTCACGGTGGAGGAAAAGAACTAGGAAGGTTACAAGGAAGTCTGCGGCCTGTAGGGTGAGCAACACAGCAACAAAGAACGTCAAGCGGAAAGTCCGAGAGGCTGAAATACTATCATGGGTGGCGGCAATGGAAAAGAAACCTGCCATGAGTAACTACTTAAGAGGAAAAAACAAAATCAGGAAAGAAAGAATTGATGATAACTCAAAGAGAGGCTCATTACTTTTCGAAGCGAGGTCAGGATGCCTTAGAACACGCACCTACAAAGCAAGATATAAGAAGGAAGAAGAAGCATGTGCTTGGCTGCGGTAAAGCTAATTAAACGACGAAGCATGTTTTATAAGAATGTGAAGATATCTGCTCAGCCGTCGATTTAGGCACCACTGGCCTCCTTGAAGCCCTTGGGTTCACCGAGAGCAAGGGGGAAGTAAACATGTCCGCAAAAGAGATTAGTAAGAGGCATTTGGAAGATTGGCGAAAGAAAAGTAGGGAAACGACAAAAAACGGAGATGTACAAAAGAAAAGTTCACAATAGGAGTCAGAAAATTTGCTTATGGGAATTCATCGCGTGTTTTCTTTTCTTTTTTTTTTCTTTTTTAAATTAGGCAGTATAGTAGCAAGAGCTTGGTGGCGCAACCCACAGCCCTGTTCCAAAGGGGACGCTCACAACATCCATCCATTCATCCAGATAAAGCCCCTTAATCTTTCAAACGTAGCGCCATTCTTATATCTTTCCACCACCCCGCTCTACCCGGCGTTTTCTCCTCACCGCCTCCTGTCGCCACAGCCTCCTCCGCTCCCCCATTGGCCAATCCGTGTGACGTCAAGCACGCGTTGCGCTTTTGTGTATATTTTCTTTCCAGCACGCTCCAACCGCCATTGTCGACCCACTGCGACGAAAGTGCGCGCACGCCGATTGATCGAGTGCGTTATAGCGGGACACATCAAGAGTGTTACGGACGAAAGGAAGGAAAGAAGGAAGGAAAAAGTAGAGAAGGAAAGGCAGGGAGGTTAACCAGTTTAGCGTAACCGGCTTGCTACCCTACACATGGGAGAGGGATGGGGGCGATGAAAGATGGGGAAGGGGGAGAGAGAGAGAGAGCATAGCGTTATGGACGAGAAATTCATTGTGATGCCGTGATGCTTCGCCTTCGGTTGCCGCAACCGACAAGGCGATTGCAAGATGCATTTTTGTCGACTATCCGGCGAGTGCAACGCACAACGAAGAAAATCGCGGACGCATAGCATCGGGCGGGCCGATTTCAAGGAGGCTTGCAGGAAACGCACGGCTTTGTGAAGGGCCACCGTTCTTCATTGCCTGTTCTTACCTAGTTTACGCATGCCTCTTTAAAAAAGTGCTTGCGTATGTGTTCACGCTGTGCGCGTTTTTTAGCGCGTAGCTTGACCTTTATCGAAGATGGTCGCTCTGTTTCATGGGAGTTTTGTTTTGCCACAAAAGTGCTCGCATGTGCAACAGGCGTGTGACATATAAGCGGCTTTATTCAGGTTATTTATTTTTTTCAGCTCCACCAGAAGTGAGCAAATTGTCGACACTTTTGCAAAGCTCACCATGGCTTACGAATGCAGTCGTTCAGCTTCATTGTACGCCCGCATGTGTTGGTTTGTGGTGTTTAACATATTTAAAGTCCTGAAGCGACTAGGCCTACAAGGGAGGTCATAATGGATGCCTCCAGCTAACCATTTAGGTTACCTGGGGTTGTTTAACGCGCACTTTGACCGTAAAGTATGTGGGCAGGTAAATTCCTCGTTGGTGTTCTGTAATTAAGCTCGCACGGGCCCGGTAGCGCTGCGTCAGAAGTTGGTGCCTGGGCGTGATTGTATATCTTTAATAGATTTTATTTACTAGCTGTAACAACGTGTCATTATTTAGTATCATTAGCGGCGCCTGCACGACACCAAAGCGGCAACGGGAACACCGAAACCAGAACCAGGGCTGTTCTTTGGGTTGGGGCTCACCGAGACTTGTGCATGCTAGGGGGTTATAAGATAGGCTGTCCGCTGTCGCGTCGCGGACAGCCAATTTTGTGTGCGAGCACTCCCTGCGCTGCCTTTTTATTATAATCTCAGGTGCTCCCCTGAGGCTTCCGTTAGCGGTTGCATGTTCCCTTCGGGAGCTGTACTTGAAAAAAAAAAAAAAAAACTATCGTTGCGACGACAAAGTAGCCCCGCGACTTCTCCAACATACCGCGCACGTGCGAGGAGTAATTACGGAACGTCAACGAAGAATCTGCCTACGGGCCTCTTGTATTTCGTCCAATCCCGGCTGCTGCCAGACGCATCCTCGGTATTAGAGGGATGAGCAGCGGCTACTCGCACGTTTTGTGTGCAGGATTATCATAGAGCAGAAAGACCGCAAAAGACCACAGGCCCCCTGATAAGTATAAACACTTTTGCTGCTTGATGTTAACATTTTTATGCATCCGATTAAGTAAATGAGCAGCGCATGCGTCATATGCACCATACGTTGCCCTCCATCTCCAGCGACAAATACTTGCTCCGGTTTTTGATTACGGAGTGCGGACGAAGTTGCCGTGGAAACTGCGCGTAGAGCAGTTATGTAACTTTGCATCCCAGTACCACGACAAGAATTAGTGCATCTGTTGCAATTCGCTTTAATAGTTAATCCTTTTTCCTTCGGTATTCACTGATTGTGCCAACCTGACAGCTCACTTGACTGTGTGTGTTTGTGCTGTATACATTCCTTGTGTGCAACACTGTGATAAGCACCTTTATTAAACCCATATGAGGGCTGTTTGATCCTACAACCCTATTGTTCTCTCTGTTTCTAACACCCTGCGGTGGCTTAGCGGCTATAGTGTATTGCTGCTAAGCACGAGGTCGTCGGATCAAATCACGGCCGTGGCGGTCGCATTTTGATGTAGGCGAAATACAAAAACGCCCATGCACCGTGCATTGGGGGCACGTTAAAGGACCCTAGGTCGCCAACATTATTCCGCAGTCTCCCACTGCGGCGTGCCTTATAATCAGATCGTGGGTTTGACACATAAACCCAAAAAAATGTTTTTTGTGTGTCTGTAGTTTTCGAGTTATAGGGAGACTGCTTCCCTACGAAAACTTACAACCCAAAAGAATACAGACGCACGCACTGTACAGGTATAAAATTAGCCCTTCAATAAAAGTGTTACTGGTGCTAAGGGGAGGGGGGGGTAATTATTTTTGGAACCTCTGTTCATTCTTTTTTTCGTCACGTTCGTTCCTTCTATGAAATTTCAGCCTCTTGCACTGTGATAAATAAAACAAATAAAAAAAAAACGATTTAATATGCTCCGAAAGCAACCGATACGTTGTTCACATCATCAATACCGCCTACGCGTGAAAATGTTGCCATGGCCACCAGAACCCGTGCATCAGGTACACACATCTGCAAAAGACGCAGAGCAGAAGCGGCACAGTTGCTAGGAATTGCTGGCGCCAGACAGTTGGAATCTTTCACGCGCCGACGGAACAAAAGTTCATACTTTTGTGCATATCGAAACCACCATCACATACTTTCAGGCAGTCTAGACTTTAAACTCTGGTGATTCGCGCGTGTTCGAGCACACCACGTGCATGCGTCGCGCTTCAGCAACACGAACTCTATACGTGAGGATGCTTTACACCTTAAATAATGGTGCTTCTCTCTCGTCTATTGCAAAATTAGGACACGGCATTATTGAGGCCAGTTACTGACCGACGAAGCAAACGTTCGCCTCAAGAACTCCTCCGCAGGGCTCGAACGTTGTTTTCCGCGGATTTGATCCGGTAGCGCGTTAGGCGTCGTTTGCTACGGCAGGGTCGGCATAGGCGGCGCCACTGTCGAGGCTGTGCCGAGTTGGGGTGTGGAACGGATGAGGAGGGAAGGGGTTGGTGCTGATTTTAGACATTGAGGGGCTTTAGCTGAAGAGTCCGAGCTATTCGGCGAGAACGCACGAGCAGCAGCTGCATTAGCAGCAGGGCATCGGCCACGGTCACCATTAGAGGCGCAGGGTGGTTCGCAAAGAAAGCTTCGCTTTAAAAATTTCTGTCTCTCATCAGTGCTCCAGAGGGCATCGTGCAGTACCAGCTTTCTAGTACTAGTAAGGAGCAGCACACGATGACATTGTCAGTTAAGACAGGTTCATTTGAATCTTAGTCCTGAGCACGTATTTGAGGTTGCAGTACCTGCATTTCAAGACCATATTACGAGTTCTCATGGCAGACGTTACGTCGGTAATCCTGTAAAAGATGCACCACTGCATGCATAGTTTGCAAACGGAGGTGCCCACTTTAAACCTTTACTGCTTTTCCGTGTTTTTGTCGCAGGCCGCCGTATTACTTGTTTTCACCTCCTTTCTCCTTGCTGCTTTAAAATGTTGCATATATATTTCGCAGCTTTGGGCGGCAGTTTTCCCATAGATATGAAATTTAATTTGCTCCGCAATTGGATGTTTGACCTGAACAACTATCTATTCAGGTTGCACAGCCTACCGGAAGTCCTCCAGATGTTCTATTGAATGACGTGTAAGCTATTGAGGGATCGTGAAGTTGAAAGAACTAGATAGTGAAAGAACTCCAATTTTTGAATTATTTACGCCAGTTGATGAGTGCGGAAAGACGGAGTAAGGCGCACTCAATCGAGTGCTGTCTTCATTCTTGCACGCAGAAGCAAAACAAGAACCGAAGGAAATCTTTGCACGCAGTTCGGCCTTCCGGGAGGCCGTAAAGATATTTTTACTACGCAGTTGCTGAAAACTGTGTACGTTGAGGCAAAAACGTGCGCAGTCAGCTCGCAGGTACATAAATAGTATAGAGAACACCAGAGATGCGACTGCAGCTAGCTGAATAGAGTAACAGCGGCTGCGACTAACTGGTGGCTACGTCCGAAAGTCCACTATATCTCGGAGTACAAGCACAAAAACTATTTTCTTATGCGTACGACTGAACCTTACTGCGCGGACTAAAATATGAATTTAAATGCCAAGGTTGAAACGCTGTAGAACGGTTCACACAGACACAAAAAAAGACATGTACTCATACTCTAATCTCGAACATTTAAAACTTCGTTGCGATTTCGCATAACGACTAGTGAATAGTCTGGTTAAAGAAAGGTAAAAAATCAGAGAAAGACAGAGAGAGAGATGAAAGAAAGGCAGGGATGCTAACCACTCAAGAGTCCAGTTGGCTACCCTGCGCTGGGGGGAAGGGAGAAGGGGAATAGAAAGACGACAGAGAAAGACAGAGACGGGGCAGAGAAGCGTGTACGAGCATCACTACATAGTCAAAGGCGCACAGGCAAGCCAAACGTTCTCAGAAACCATAAAAGTGTCTTTAGTGCCTTCTGAGCCGATAATCGGTGGGGATGGTGCTAGTATTTTCTGTTCTCCCAGAAGACGATCATCTAGTTTCCTGAATGCGTGGTCATATATTGTCTTTGTGCTTCAAACTGATAACAGTGGCACAATAGGTGGTCATCGTTCTCGCAGCCGCAAAGGTCACGTGCAGGACTGTCAGCCATTCCAATTACTGCTGAATAAGCTTTTCTGGAGGCAACTCCCAACCACAACCGACACAGAAGAGGCGCTTTGCGTTGGTGCAGTCCGGCCAGAGGTCTATGAGTTGCAACGAAGAGTCTGCTTCACTGCATCGCAGTGGTCTGCGCAGTCTGGCGCACCTTGTTCTATGCGGTGTTCCAATCAGTTAACGAGAGTAAGTTGAGTGTAACGAATCAGAGGCACGAAAATTTCCAAGATGGTTTGGTTGCCTTCTTTTAATTTCGATGTAGACGCGTGTCACTACAAATCTTTTCTTGCACGCCCTCTTTTCCTGCTGTGCAGGTTCATTGCCGTTACGCAACCCATCAAGTACTCCAAGCACAAGAACAGCAAGCGCGTAGCGCTCACCATCGTGATCGTGTGGGTCGTGTCGGCAGCCATCGGGTCGCCCATCATGCTCGGTCTGAACACGTCCCCACAGCGGGTGCCGCACCTGTGCATCTTCTACAACTCGGATTTCATCCTGTACTCGTCGCTCAGCTCTTTCTACATCCCCTGCCTGGTTATGGTGTTCCTCTACTACAAGATATTCCGCGTCATCCACGAGCGGGCACGCAAGGCTGTGGCCAAGAAGGAGGCCCGTCTCAAGGGGCTCGTGCTCGAGGGGGGCCCGCCTCCCATCGCCAACAATACGGTGCACCGGGGTGCCGTGATGCTCACCACGGGTGGTGGGACAGGGGGCGGTGCTGCTGGCGCGCAGCCCATTCAGGCAAGCCAACCTCCGCCGGGGGACAACAGGAACGGAAGCAAGAGCCTTCAGGTGAGTTTCATTGCGCAGGAACGGTGCCATGCTGATGGGGAATGTGACGAATGTTGAACGTGTCAGCGAATGAGAGCAAAAGTTGAATGTATCTAGTTCTTGCTCTTGAGGAAAGACTAAGACCGGCAATACTTCAAATTGGCATTACTAATTTTTTACATATAAATATCAGTTCATGGGCATTGCACAGAACTGTTATTCGCGAAGCGTATCACTTCGTCTGCACAAACACATCAACAATTTTCTCTTCACTGCTAAGTTATCCTCATATGAGGTGGGTTCTCTTGTGTGTTTGGTGTCGATGAGCAGCACCGAACGTCAACACGCTGTCTACTGTTTTGTTCAACATCTGTTACGTAATGCTTGGCTAGAACAGTGAGAAGGAGTGAAGTGCTCTGATTAGTTTACTTTCCTAGCTACTCTTTTCTAACGCGGTGTTCGTATCAATCGCTTAATGATGAAGTGTGCCTTTATCGTGCTGCAGTTCGTAACTTAAGAGACGCACCACGTAGGGCGTTTCAACTTACGACAGGTGCTTACATGATGGCTTAAATAGCTATTGCTGCTGTTTATTACCCGCGGCAGCATGGGAAAATTCACCTTTGAACAGCCCGCTATCTAAAAATCGTAGCTACGAACAAACAAACAAACATTTAAAAAGAAAATATGAAATACCTACCCTGGTTGCTATCCAAGAATGTGTTCGGCATGCTTTCGGAGATAGTACCATCGGTAACACCCCACGATGGTACCCTAAAACCTTGAGGTTCTTACCGTTTTCTTATAATGCCCTATTTTCGGGATCGGCGGCTCATGAAAACTGTTAGACACGAAGAAATCGCGGTCCGTTCCCCAAAACGCCAATCGACTAAAATAGCCCCTCAACAGGTCTAGCCATTTTAAGCCGACAAGCGCCGTGCATATACTGTGCGCTAACGGTCGTGTCTGCTAAGTATTACGTCACTACGCACCGAGGAGACAGCTGAAATTCCAAACAAAACGCCGTTTGCCCTTCTCCTCGCGGGCACTACGCTCTCAGCCGGAGCATCGACGCATATCGCACAAGTGTGCCTACGTACATGGTAATGCTGTGACGTCGCTCGTAGTGACACGCGATTTGGAAAATTATTCAATAGACGAATTAAAATTTAGAGAAATAATAAAACACACAAACTGAAGGTTTGCGTGTTATTGTTTTACTTCGCATCGTAGTAAGAGAGTTGTACATCCGTTTCGTCTGCTTGTTTCCAAGTCGTGCAATCGCGCGTGCAGACGACGAAGCTATGCCATTTTCTACCGTGTTGCAGTGCGCGATCATGCTGTTATCCGCATGTGTCTGCCTGAGTATTCATTTAGCACTGACTTATACCACTAGTCAGGTGGCCTCGCGCACATCGCGCAAAATCATGCGCTGTGCGAAACGAGACAAACGCAACTGCTCACGCAACTCCTCACCGTAGGCGAAAGTTCGCCGCGCAGCAAGAAATTGAGAAAAAAAGAAAACACGAAGGTGGAACCCGTGACCTTAGCGTCACGCGATCTTCCAGCTCCTGTGTGGGAGAACGCAGGGAAGGCATTTCGCTTGCGGAGGCTAGACGGCTCAAGTGGAGAGAGTGTCTTTCTTGGCATTGGCGCTCGCCTCCTGAAATCATGGGTTCAGGGTACTGAAATATTTCTCTCTCTGCTAGTACTGCACCAATTTGAAAAGTTTTTGCCGCAAAACGCTGCCTAGAGGGTGCGTAACAACTTCCGGCGTATAACCAAATTTTGCAATATTGCCTGGTGAGGGGCCCTATATAACGCCAAATGAGAGAGAACAATATATATATAGAAAAATGTATAAAATTTTAAGAAAGAAAGCAAGTATATGAAAGGCAGAGAGGACATCCAGACGAGCGTCCGGTTCGCTACCCTACACTCGGCGAAGGAAAAGGGAGAATAGAAATAGGAATAAAATAGAAAGCTTTCACAGTCTCTTATAGATAAAGAAACACACTAAATACAAAACAATGGACATAAAGTTGCGAATATGCAAATTATGCGTAATGTAGAGTCGGCGGAGGACCTGAATGCGACCAGTATGAATAGTCTCTACTGATGCTGAAAAATATCAGTATGTTGTCTGTCTGCACAGACGCACTCTCTGCCACGTTTCTAATTCCCAGCTTCTAAACTGTCTTAAACAAGAGGCACTCCTATCTACTGTACGACACGTTAGCCTTCTTTGACCTGTCATGTGTTTAGAGGTGCAAATTGTTTACTGTCTATAATGACCAGATAGAAAATTACCTTTCGAAAAAAACATTACATTCATGAGGTTCTCGTGCAATAAACAGCAGGTTACAGATTGGTGTTTTAATACAATCTTGCACCAAGTCTTATCTGAGACATTGATGGTCGTCCTGTTGAACGCATATCGTAGAGTACGATCGAGGTGGCCCTACACGAAAGGGGTATATTGCGGAAGTTCTGTAAGCTGCGTTTAACTGAGCGGCTCTTGCTCATAGTCATATTATTTTTACCCGCAATTGCAGCAGCAACGAATGGGCACACAGCGATGCACGATGATTTGAATGTTGTCACGAATTTTTCTTGTCGTAGAAGGATTTGGGCGCGAGCTAGTTAGTACAGATCATTCATCTTAAACAGCGCCAAAAAACAAAACAAAACACACACGGGCAAGGAAGGGCACAGGGCCAGCGCTGACTGCCAACAAGGAAGGAAGGAAGGAAAAAGTGGAGAAGGAAAGGTAGGCAGGTTAACCAGTTTAGCTTAACCGGTTTGCTACCCTACACATGGGAGAGGGATGGGGGAGATTAAAGATGGGGAAGGGGGAGAGGGAGAGAGAGCACATAGCACAGCACACACACATCGTCCGTTGGAGTCCATCAATCTGGCATGGTACGTGACATCACTCTCACAGCCGCTTGTCCAATCCAGTCTCTTTCAAAAACTGAAGTAGTCCCTTTGTCGCCTTCACCTGCGATGTCTTCTGTCGGCGGCATGTGAAAATCGTGTCGAGGGACAATGGTCTACTGTCAAGGTGCGCTATAACAGATGCCAGGGACTGTCGCTGAACATTATATTCAGGACAGTCGCACAGAATATGTTCCAGCATCTCCTCGCAAAGACAGGCATTCCAGAGAGCGTTGTCGACCATTCCAATGCGGAAGGAGTAAGATTTCGTGAAAGCCACCCCTAGCCATAAGCGATAAAGCAGAGTCGCCTCTCTTCGGCGGAGTCCAGTTGGCATATAGAGATGCATCAACGAGGGCAGATGGTATTGACGGTTGCTCTGGTTGGTCTGGCTGTTTGGTGTGCACCATAGAGATAGCGTGATCTCCTGTGCAAGTACTCAAAGTCTGCTAGCTGCGTCGGATCGTGAAAGCAGTATGGCCTCTTCTTGTGCGTCTTCAAGAGCTCCCCGAGCGGCATTATCGGCATCTTCGTTTCCAGTGACGCCGCAGTGACTTGGCTGCCAACAAAATGGTTATTAAAGCCTGCACAATTTGATACTATTCGCAATGGGCTGAAAAAAAGAAAGAGATATTGTGTATTCTACATTTGCATAATATTACGTTTGTGACGCATGCGCAGTACGAGTTGAATGACGATGACTCGCCTTCCCTTCCTTCCGTTCTCTTTTTCAGCCCGTTGCGAAAAGTAAATATTTGCGCAGGCTTCAATAAACATGTCGTTCGCAGTCCGCGCTGGTCCAGTACTCCTCCTTGTCCGTGTGTTTTTTGACGATGTTTAAAATGAGCTTTCTTGCCGTACAAAGGTGCACGCCATAGGCAAGAAATCATTATTTCGACGGTGACATTAGTAAGGCGAAAACCTCAAATGGCTTTCACATTCGCCATAGACCGTTCAGCGTTATGGCACCAAAACTCTCGAACATTGGTGGGAGTCGAACCCACGACCTTTGATGTTAATGAAGGCGAATGTAATTAAGGCACAGTTAATTAAGATATATTTAATCAAGGCAGCAGAAAATACGACCTTTGTTGGAGTCGAACCCACACCTATGGCGTTAATTAACGCGGAGTTAAATAAGGCGCAGTTTATTAGGATACAGGTAATGAAGACACTCAAACTCATTACTTTTGCCGGGAGTCGAACACATTCCCCTTGATGTTAATCAGGGCGAAGTTGTATAAGGTGTGGTTCATTAAGTACAGTTAATTAAGGCACTAGAACCGAGGACCTTCTTTGGGCGAGAATAAGTAATAGTAAGTAACAACGCATTCGAATGAGAACGTCAAGTAAGTTAACGAATATCTCGTAAGCGCTCAGGCTTTCGCCTTCATCCTCTTTAGCGTACGCTAAAGTAACTGTCAACTTTTTTGGCTTACGTATGCTTCACATTACCATTACCATGTCCCCCATCACTATAAGGTCACTACAACATTCTAATACGAAATGCAGCACTGCGTTTCAGTAAATGGTCACTTCTAACACATAAGAATTTCACAGAGAAAAATGTGCCGCTTTTGGGGGTGACGAGAAGCTCTCTGTGCTGCCATTGTATTGCCCATACAAAGGTATTGCAAGAACTCAGTCATGCATTGCGTGAGTCCGCACAGAATGAAACATGCGTCCTTCGTATCCACGCTGTGGAAAAAGAAAGAATGATCGAGCACAGCAGGCCAGCTGAAAAGGCCGCGCAAGCGACCGCCCATGTTTCATTTGTGCTGCACTTTCGGATGCAGCGATTTATATGCTGCATTGCTTATATACTTTCATGTTGTGTTCAAGAACAGAACTGACAATGGAGTGAAGGACCAGAGGTGGGGATTCTGGGATAGAATACATGAAACATTTGCAAGAATTTACCGCATAGAAATGCAGAGGTCAATGAAAAGCATTTTCACACGCACAAATACTCTTTCAAAGGCTTCTTTGATGCATTTCTTCATGTGAACGTTGGTTTCGCCAATCCAGCTACGTCACGATGCAGCAGTTTCCCTTTTACACTTGACGCCTTTTAAAGGGAAGCTTTCTATAGCTTTTCCCCTACGTTGTTTTGACGACTGTATGGCCGAGAAACCAGGGGGCTTATCCCGAAATCAGTGTAACAGAAAATGGTGACTTGGCAAACCGACCAAGTGCGCGATGTGTGACCTCCCATGGTGGTTTGTAATGCGCGCTCATCGGGGAGGCGATGCAACGCCGAGCCACCCAGACGCCTTACAGCGTAAGTGTCCACAACCGTATATCTCAGCAGGTTTCCCCAACCGCCCAGTTTTTCGCGTTTCGTGTTCATACTGCTCACGTTTAGACGAGCACTACGTTCACACGCAATACCACGACGGCACAGGTGAGCTCAGTGGCGCCGGAGCCGGATCCTCTGACGGTCAACACCGGCAGCGGCAGTCAGCCGGACGAGGACGATTTCGACGACCTGCCCACCGAGGCCGGCGGGGATAAGTGGGCCGAATGCGACGAGGAGGAGGCCAGCTTCCTGGCGGCGCACAGCGCCACCTCTGGTAGCGACCCGTCGTCGCAAGCGCCGCACAACAGGAACCACGATTCGGGCTACGTGGACTCCAACGTCGACGAGGTCCACTTTCCCCGCCAGGAGCGGTCCAACAAGGTGCGTTCACAGTGCACTCTTTTCATTTGCGCTCGCACGACGTCTTTCACGCTGCGAATGCTTTAACGACCTCCAACTATGGCATTAGCGCAAAGTCACCAACAGAAAACGGAAAGGAATGCGCTTCGAAATATCAATAATCACGTTTTGCTATGGCTGGAAAGTATCGCAAAATATTTTTGGAGGTCTTTGAAAGAAAGAGTTTTAATAGAAGAATTGTTAAAACTACGAATATTCAAGAGCTGAAGAAAGAGCACATTTGAAGGTTTTCAAATAGCAGCTCCCATAGCAACAGCAATGCTTACTTTAGTTTGATTGCAGTCGATTACTAGTTTGAAGTTAACATAAAATGCAAGAGAAAGTAGCTGATTAGTCAGTACTTCTAAACCAATTTACTATTCATTCGATGCAAACGCAGTCTAACCCCTGAATAATTTACGCCGCTTCGCCTTCCGATGGAAGCGGGGTGCTTCAGAACTAATAGTAGATCGTGTGGTCGCGCACATCCAGTGATATGTGTGAACAGTTTGAGTCTTTAGATCTTTGTTTATTTTTTCACAGACGCACATGACGTTGCCGAGGAGATGAAAAAAAAAACACTGCGCTACGGCTTTAAATTGTTGCCATCTCCCACAAGTATATCAAGCAGTGGCATACAGACAGATAATTGACTGCCCAAATATTTCGCGATCTGTACTTTTAACTCATACGACTACGGTAGGAACAGATCAAAATGTAAGCATAAACATTATATCAAAATTATTGTTTTGGTAGGGCCAGGAAGGCATCACATTTTTCCTTTGGGTCATTCAACGAAAAAGTTTTATACCCGTATATCGTCAACAGAGGTTACTTATAGTTGACGTAAGAAAATATTTCAATGCTTTCAAACAGGCATACGGGAGTAGTGATTTGAAAGAACCGAAGCATTCAACGGTTACTGGTTTGATTCTCCGCTAGGCACGCAGGGTCGTTCTTGGTCCTTCATTACAACCAATAAACCGTTTTGAAGAAAGTGTCTGACAAGAACAAGCCTCTACGATAGCACAGCTGCAAGTTACACAAATCGTCTTCGTGCTCAAAAAGAAAAAAAAAAAAAGAATTCGAAGCCCCTTTCTTAAAGAAAGGTGACTGAGCGCGGAGCTTTCCCCCAATACAAACTGCATCGAAGACAAAGCCCAAAGCCAACGACCACGAAAGGAACCCAAGAAATGTTGAGTGACCCTATGCTATGCATATGTGATTTGATTGCTTGTTTAGGATTGTATTTTTTTTTGAACGTTGAAAAAAAAAAACGTTAACGAGAAAGACGTGGAGATTAACGTTCCAAAACCACTTTCTGATTATGAGGCACGCCGTAGACTCGGAAGTTTCGGCCATCTGCGGTTCTTCAACATGCACCTAGATCTAAGTACCACGGGTGTTTTTGCATTTCGCCCCTATCGAAATGTGGCCCCCATGACCGGGGTTCGATCCTTCACCCTCGTTCTTAGCGGCCCGACACCATAGCCGCTAAGCAACCACGGCGGATGAACGTTGAACTTGAATGCAGACACGTTTGGTTAAGTTTCATAGCCTTTATATAATGCAGCCGCTGATTAGACGTGTACACTCACACTTTCACGGACGACTCTACATTTGCGCAGTATTGCCTTGTAATCGCTGTGGTAGACGGTCAGAGGCGTGACGCGCGTAATGCAATGCAGATATATACAGTTCGTCTGGGTAGCGTGGCGTTGAACCTCCTTGCTTTGAGAAAGGTGCTTTGATTTTTCTTTCCAGATCTTAAGACAAGCCCGTGCTCACGCGTACCTGCTATCTCCAATAAGCAGGGAAGCTCAGTGAATCGCGACAGGGGTGGTGTTATGCCTAACAGATGCAACTTGCGCTTCCAGTGAACTTTGTGCGCATGCGCTACTCTTGCTAAGCTCTTCACTTCACGCCATTATAAGGCACTGACCGGCCGGCCCGTCGGCGCTGGCGTGGTACTGCGAATCTAAACTGCAGTGTGCTACGCAGATGTGTAAGTTGGCTTTTCTGCAGTGCGTTTTCAACGTTCACGGCAGAATCAGTGAGACATAGAAAGCTTCGCTTTAGAAGCAGCAGTCAGTCGTCTTCGTCAACCGTACGATGCTGCAATAATGCCGAGTGTATAGGGCCGGTAACGGATCAGTGCTGGCACTTCCTGTCACTAGTGTACACGGTCTGCACGTAACTAAATGACAAGCATCAGATCCGAACCCAGACTTCTAATCATTATTTTGCTGTAGCAAGGTAAATGAGTGAGCGAGCGCCTGGGGTCGCTGCGCGTGAGCCGCGTGCCTTTGTCTTCTTTATTTCAAACACTGCACATCGCTTTACTCGAGCAGATTTAGAGAGAGAGAAAGAAAATAAGAAAGGCAGGAAGGTTAACCAGATATAGTTATGTTTTACTACCATGCAGAGGTAGAAGTGGTAAGGCCATAGAAACAGAGAGCGATAGAGAGATAAAAGAGATGACAAAGGCAGGGGGGTTTACCGGAAGATAGTTACCCAGTTTTTCTACCCTGCACTGGGGAAGGGGTAAGCGGAGACAACAGAGAAAGAAAGCACGAAAGAAGAAAACCGCGTTCACATTCTAGCAGTAGTAACGGGATCAAGCAGCGTTATATGTCATGGTAGACGCGTGTAGCTCAGGAACTTCAGCAAGGCAGATATAGCCTTAGGCGCGGAGCTTCTTTGTGAGTAGTGTCCTTTCACTTTCTGTTCTAATAGAGGAAGATTGTTCAGTCTGTCAAGAACTCCGCACAATACCAGCTCCGCACAAGATCTTGCCTCTCGGTACTATAACGGGGACATACACGAAGGAAGTGTGTGAAAGCAGGTTTAATTTACTAACAAATCTCTGAACTAGTGTCACCACCCTTATCCCAACTAGTGTAAGTACTAAACGAATACACTTCGCTCACGACTGTATACTCCAAGCCGCTCGTGAAATCGTGAGGACGCGTCCTTGCTGAAACAGCGCTAACGCTTTCATTGCGTGCTTCGGGAAGCCGATGTGGCGTTTGCAGGGCCACATTTAGCATGGTTAGTGCCGCATCCTGCTCCGAAAAGATGGTAGAATAACGACACCGCGTCCCGTTGGTCGTAAAATGGTGAACATATAATAGCTTTCTCTAGTACGGGAAAAAGAGTAACCGCATAACATATCCGACGACAGCGGACATGTAGTCCCAGGCGCATCGCTCGTTCAAGACTCGCACAGTAGCTGTCCGCGGCGAATGGCCCTCCGAGATTGACGCTCAATAAGCTCTGCGCAAATGGCTTACATGAACGAGGGGTGTGGCGAAGCTGATAACGCCTTTTCTCGCTTGTTTCTTTCACCTTGGTATCTTCCTGTCGTGCCTAGCGACGACACGAACTTCCTCTGGCATAATAGAAACACGATGTTTACGCTGCTCGAGGTAATAAAGAGCTTCCTATGTGATAACCATAAGAAGACGGCGCTTTTGGCACCGGAGTGAAGTAAACAGCTGCATTACAGTATACTGTCAAATCAGCAAGCTGTCGTGCGCGGGCTTTCTATTATTACATTCCTGTGCAGTATAACAAGAAAGTGGAGCCTCGTAAAACCCACATTCCTGCGGAACAGGAGCAGGAAGCCAGTGCTTGAAAGTTGATGCGGGCGTTGCGCGTTGTGGCGCAACGATTGTTTTCTCGGGTGATGTGGTCCGTAAGATCTCTGGCGTGATGCCATCCGTGATGGCCATGCGAAAGCCCGCAGCAATATAGATTGCTCATTTCGAACACTCTTGCCACATGATGGTCGACGTCACGAACCGTGGTACTACACGTAATTAGGAGATCATTCTGAATGAAACAGATAATGGGTATCCCTGAGGACTGATTGCTTTAAGAAAGAATGCTTCTGACAGTAAACATTTGGCTCACCGTAGCAGAAACTGTGAAAAAGAAAAAAAAGAAACGACTCCATGTTTCCTCGCACAAATATGTGGACTGAAGTTAAAGGGGTTCATTATGTCATTTCCACGATGACCGGTAGAATACGCACTTTTAAGCAAAATTACACCCTTTTGCCGCACAAGGATTAATCGCCATCTGTGTTGTCCGCATTTCCTCTCTTTAACGCGGCGAGCGTGGTACTTCCAAGTCGCGAACGGCATGCCCGTTACCAGCATTACAGAACATTCTCGATAGGAAAGTAGCGAGCGCAGCGTTTTCAAGGAAGGAAACGCAAGAAAGACAGATGGCGATTATTGTTGTGTGGCAAATTTACGCCCCAAAAGGTGCACATTTGCTTAAAAGTGCACTGCTCAATCGCAAGCTGTACACTTGGGTCGCGAATATTTGAACGCTTACACAGCTTCCGCATTCGAAAAAAAGTTCATCCGCGCTCCAATGTGCACGACATCTTTGATCATGACAGGCTAAAGTATAAGCAATGAATCGTGATGAACCACAAGCCTGGCCACACAATAGCGTAATGAACCACAGACCTGGCCACCTGTACACTGAACCGGTAGACAAAAAAATTATCGTGCCGTGTTTATTTCGCAAGGTGTAACTTATTATTAAAAATATGTAGGGTGTCACGACCAAGCAGAAACAATAGCTTTAAGTAGTTAAAAAAGATAATCTCCAAATGAACTTTGTGGTCCCCTGCTTCCTTCATATTTGAAGCCGAAGATGTTTCACATAACACGAGAGTCCTTACGTACTACCAGGGGCACGATGAATCGAGTGGAAAGAGCGCGTTGGGCGGTTGGGTCGCCTGGCAGATAGATGAATTCGCGTGAGTCGTTATTTTCACGCTTAACAAATCAATTATCTATGATCGCTGTGCGGTCACAACGACCGGTTCCCCCGTACAAGCGTCTCTCTCTCTCTCTCTCTCTCTCTCTCAGCGGATGAGCACAGTTTGCCGCGGCGGCAGCGCATCTTCTTCTGTATTTAGGCTCGAGAGTGGACTTTTGGTGGAATGCGGAGATGTCCGCACGTAGTGGGATCTGTAATTCGCGCAAGGCACGCGGGCATCCTGGCATCTTCTCAGCGACGGCACTCTCCGTTGCATCCATTAGTCGTGTCCTCCTGCCTGGCATCTGCGCTCGTAGGCCTTGCGGTGTTTCCTTCGCGCTTCCGTGGAGCCGCATTTGGTGCGCAGCGCAGGCGCTATACCGCACTGCATTCACTTCCGCATCCCGCTTCGACGGTATGTTTGCCTGGCGCGAACATTAGGCGCAGTTCCGACGTGCGCGCACGCGCGATATCGTAGTTTCGACTGCGCGCTGACACGAGCGCTATTGCAAATCAGGGCTAATTACGCACAGCCCGCAGTTCGGTCACGCCACGGCGCTCCCTCCCTGCGCTCTGCCGACTCGAACCTTGAATCCCGCTAGCGAGCTTCACGCATTACGGTACCATCGACCTGCGACATACTTCACCGCTGTTCACTGCAAACCTTGCAGTGGGCTTCGCGGCGGGAAACGTCGTTCTTGTCAGAAATAAATGGGCCGTGGGGAATGCAGCTACCTTGTTTGACAGATAAGCGTCAGATGAAGGAGCACTACAGTCACTGATTTTTCGAGCTATCACTTTTATCGGGTAATGTACTTCGTGACCTTCAGTAGGTTCAGAATATATATTAGTGAAGGCAGCCTAGAAACGACCTGCCGAGAAAAAGTAAACTCTTTAACCAATGCATTTACCATATACTGTGGACAAAATAGAAATGCTGACAGAAAACTAACGAACGTTTAAAATGAAGCATTGTGTTTCACTATTTGATTTTGAGTGGACTTGTCCTTTAAATGTACATTTCGTTTTTTACTTGACGCACGTTAAAAGATTAAAAGAGCTAATCAGTGAAACTGCTGAAGCCCTAAATTCTCCATATTCTTTCTTCCTCTCCTTTTAAACTTAGCCTGACGTTCTTTCGAAACAAACTAAGGGTAAGAAAATAAGTAAAAATAGAACAGAAGACATTACTTTCATTGCGCAGGTAAACAGAGTCCTCACACTGCCACCATCATATCTTTTTTCTCAATTGTAATAAACGGGTTATTTATAAGAGAGTGACGTAGAGAATACCTGAGACACTTCACTTTTCTCTGTCCTGTAGCAAACAAAAAATTATAAGGACAGTGATAAAACATTATGCAGTTCCACCGCTTCTGTATATACCTATGTAATGCAAAGGTGTTGTGCGGATGGTAAACAAATGCTATTCAACTAAATGCAATGCGTGCAACTATCTTTATCTTTATCCTATGCAACGTGTAATTTCATGTAGTGCGCTGCAAGTCACAACTTCAGTGCCATGCAATGTCTATATTTATGCACTACGCGGCTCACAAGCTATGCTCAAATGCAAACAGAAGTGTGTATTCTGGCGCTATCCCATTGCGCGATACTATCGCCTCGGCCATTCGGCTCGCGCTTATTGGCTGGTTGTGCAAAACCGTATGTGCTTGTTGGATGGCGTGGCACTACGTCACGCGAAGGCGATAGTATCCCCGTGAGTTATCGTTCGAGAATACGCCCGAGGGATTCATACGAATGTGCATGGTGTTACGTCAACGCGGGAACGTCACGAAAACGAAGGTGATGTATGACGTTCGTCGGGGGATATATTGCGCAGAGAGGAGTACAACGACTCAACGCGGTGGCTTAGTGGCTATGGTGTTGTGCTGCTAGGCGAAATGTCGCAGGATCATATGCAAAAACGCCCGTGTACCGTACATTGGGGGCACGTCGAGTATCCCCTGGTGGTCAAACTTAACCTGCCGTCACTCAATAAGGCCTGATAACAAAATCGTGGTTTTGGCACGTAAATCCCCAGAATTCATTCATTCGGTACGACGTGCAAGATTCAGCTAAGGTTTTCTTTTATGTTATTCATCCCTTACATCTGTGGCCTAATAGGCGATGCCCAGTACATGGCGGTTATGATGTGTTCCTGAGTCTGTACATCCCGCCGGCGCAAAAAGCCCGCAATATCATTGCCTTCGAGATCCGTTTCTGTTACTCCCAGAAAGCTGTCGCTGTGCGCTGGATTTGGGCACAACCTATGGAAACAGACACGCGTGCTCGTGCTCTCGCATGTGGCACGCGATGTGACGCACGCGGCAGTTCGGCAACACCGCTGCAACAACATCCACGGTCAGCAAAATGAGGGGAAGGTTCGCAAAGAGGGCTGCGCTTTATTATAGGCGGGGTTGCCGCGGCAGAGTGTTCAGCCAACATCTAACATTTGTGTACGCATTCGTGGCGCAGGAGTCGAAGAAGAACGGCGCCGTGATGCCCCTGTTGACGGTGTCGGTGGTGGGTGGTCCAACGATGGTCGGCTGCGTCGAGGACGGACAGGCCCGCAAGAAGTCTCGCTTCAACCTGGGTCGCAAGCACAAGTCCAGTCGCAAGAAACGGGAGAAGGCGTCCGCCAAGCGGGAGAGAAAGGCCACCAAGACGCTAGCCATCGTGCTCGGTGAGTACACATCGCTTGCCAGGGAGTTCGGTTGACGTCGCAGACACTGCTCTGGGAATTCGAGTACAGCAACGGCGAAAGTCGGGGAAAATGGAAAAAAAAAATAATCAAGCTTTTAAATGTGGTGGAACAGTGACTGACCTCATTCAACGCGTCGTGGCATTAAAAATCGAGCAACAAAGTAAGCCTCAAGAACAGCAAGAAAGAAATCAGAGACTGAATTCACAAAACATTTCATTCGTAAGTGCTTTGGACATTGGCTGGCCGCCTTCGCTAACATGCGGGGTGATTCTTTTTATTTGTTACATTTTTTTTTAATTTGGAGGACGCTTAAGCTTCGGCTTTAAGAGTGCAACGCGAAAGCATTCAAAGATCCCTCAGTGCTTCTCACACTTCCCGTCAAGCGCAGCTTAGAGAGAGAGAGAGAAGGGAAGACAGAAAGGCAGGGAGGTTAACTAGACTGAGTCCAGTTTGCTACCCTACACGTGGGGAGGGGAATGGGGAGTGAAAGAGGGAGAGAGAGAACTTGGGTATAGGATGTCTACAGTCTGGCTTATGTAACCGTAATGCTTACCGGGTAACGGTGACGACGAATGCCATACACAAAGGCGAGTTTTGTGGTTATATTATTGCGATACCAATTATGTGGACACTCCAGGCGCATTTATGTAGTCGGCGACGCCGTGGTGTTCCGCATAAAGTCCAAGGTCGATAACATCGCCGTCGCGCGCCCTATGTTGTATGTGCGACTGGAAGCGTGTGAGGTTGAGCCGACGATGGCGGCTCAATCACGGGCGCGCAAGGGGCGAGAGCGGGGAGTAAGCGCGCTGTCTTCCGTGGCGCGCAAGGCACCAGGGGGAGGGGGGGGAAGCGTTCTATACTCCCGCGGCTACAGCGTATGGCGCAGCCGCACGGGCCCTATCTTGAAAGCGATCTGCGATGTGTACAGAGTCTAGGTGTGCCGGCGTCTCGTAGCTTCGTGTGCACTGCGTTTTTGCTGCTTAGTTCACGTTGAAGCGAGAGGCAGCACGAAGGTCAATTCGCTCGGTGCTGCTGCCGCTCTTCCTCACGCCAGCGTTTTGGCAGAGAGTGTGCGTGCTAATCGAGGGAGATGTGTTTATGTTTGCCTGTGTGCGCGATAGCATGCTCGTTGATTTAGTTGGTAAGCGAATCGTTACGAGTTTACGCGGCCGATAATGCTACATCTTGTCCGAGTCTTTAGCGCTGTTTTCCACCATGGATGCATACCAATGAACTCGCCTTCAAATCCTCTTAAGCTGCTATCCTTACTTCGTACAGCTGTCTACTAATTTGCTATCATAGTCGACGCGTCGCCGTTCCGGCGAAACTTCGACTTTTTTTGATGGTGTACAAGAAACTGAGGGGGCCGCACCGCTCCTAGTAAGACAGACCTCAAACGGCAGATGGAAAATACTGTCGCGTTAAAAGGGGTTTGTGTTTGATTTCCCGCGTAACAGAATTACGTTTTCTCGTGTATTCAAATTACAATCCGACGCTATAATGTCTGTGGGTTGTGTGTAAGTCGTACTCTACGTTTTTCTGAGGCATTTTACTTTGAGAAATTCAATTAATTCAACAACTTCTTTGCGCTACATGGAGGGCCTGCCTGGTTTGGTATGCGTCGTTCGGAATGATTATTCCCCAAGTGACGGTTGACGCCAGACGCCAACACCGGATTTTCCGCTACCCGGGGCCCTTAACTCTGTCGCGTTAAAATAACCTGTTGAAAATAACACAATTACAGTCCTTGAGCTGCATTCTTTGGAGAGGTGGATATTACTTGCACGAGAAATCGAAACAGATGTTCAACCTATTAACAAAAATTCACTAATTCACTCCTTAATTACATTGCGGCGTTAACCAATTACTAATTACTTACCAATTGCTAATAATGATTACTTACCAATTACTATTAAATACTGTACTTACCAATTCCGAGATTCATTTCAGTGTTCCCGTTATTTATGCGCATTCGGAATGGTGTAATATTTCTCTTGTTGCGCCTGATTTAAATACGAATAGCATCCTGAATGTGTTATTAAATTTCCCTTTTTCCGCGGTGTTTTCCTTTTGCCCAACTCGTATCTTTCTTTTTGTTCTTGTTTGTTCGGGTGATTCTCTATTTGACACAGTGATGCTGTATTGCATCCCTTCCTCCTATGCAATACGCTTCAGGGCCTTTAAAGTACCTCAATAAATGAATAAATAAATAAATAAATAAATAAATAAATAAATAAATAAATAAATAAATAAATAAATAAATATTAGAATTGTAACCGATGGGCTTGCAAGACGTATCCACTTGAAATCAATTTCCAGGGTGATACCGGTTTCTAAATATCATTTCTCAACGTGTGGGACGAAATACATGAGCGTTTTAATATACTTGTGTGCTTCAGTGCATAAAAGAGTGTTTTGTTAAAGAATAAGTGGAACAAAGTGCATTTTTACGACGAGTTTTATGTTGCATATCTACAAACTGGCATCATTCTGGAGAAGTGGATACGCCATGCAAGCCCACCGGCTACAATTCGTAAATTGAAATATGTGCTCTAAAGTAATTAATTCATAAGATAATTGGTCAATTTTCGTTAATCAGTTGAATATGTGTTTTGATTTCTCTTGTAAGTAATGTCCGCCTCTCCGGAAAATACAGCTCAAGGACTAGAATTAGGTTGTCTGCAACAGGTTATTTTGAAAGACGATAAAATTAAAAATGATCACCTTGTTTGTTCAGCAGCAGAACTGATATAAACTTGATATTTTGAACACTTCTAAAATGAGAGCGTTTTGTGAATGCAGGCCCAGTTTTGCATCAAGAGTGAAGAAAGCAAACGAAAATGTTTATTTCTTTGTTTTTGTTTTGAGGAAAATAAATAGAGGAGTTGTCGCCGTTTGCTGACGGCAGATACACCTTTCCACTTAGTTAATAACGTAACATAAACCATAAGTACGTATTGTTTATAGTAAGTCCAAATAAAACCGAACAACATACATCGACACCATAGGGGCATCGAACCTACTGTCTGCTTAAGGGTAGCTATAATACGTACGATACATGGGCGAAGCTGTTTGCAAAGTGCGACCTGTGAAATTTCGGCCGCCAGAGTTCTTCGAACAAGTGGTCACCAGGTTGCACGGGGTTTGCTACCGCTGCGTTCCACCTCGCGATGTCATTGGCTCCGTTACAAAGGACAACGCCGACACTCACCGCAGGAACGGGTACTTTGGAGCTGCGCTGTAAGATAAGCTTCCTGTGGCATATTAATGAATGTCCATTGCATAAATAATTAGGTTGTCTGCAACAGGTTATTTTAAAAGATGATAAAATTAAAAATGATCACCTTGTTTGTAGGGAGCTCTTGCGGTGCTTTGACGTCGCGTGATAGACAGGTGAAGTGGGTGCAGCCCAAACATATTTTACCAGTCGTTCACGGCTAATGACGGAAATGGAACAGAAACAAATTGGAATAACTTTATAGCACCCTAAAATGAAGCAAGCAAAGAAATCCACAGGTATGCGCTACCATTATCACCATCATTATTTACAACGTCTGCGAAAGGTTTACTATAACAGATGTTGGTGTCGCAAACACTCAGATAGACGCTGTTGTAGTAACTATCATGTAGCTACCAAAATGTGAAAAAGAAAACCTATGGCACGATGCTTTCATAATAGCCTGGTTATTACTGCGGTTAACGAGGCAAGATCGAAAGCACTAACGAGGTTTTCCAAATGTCTAGATTGTGCGCTAAAGTATGCAGCTATGAGCTTTTTGTAATCAGGATAGCATACACAGCTACCTCTCGTCGTCAGGGCAGCGAAGCACGAGTTTTGTTTCTGGAATGAGGCTCACTGCAATAAACAGGTCTCCTTGTGAGCACTATTTCTGACACGTGCGTGACAAGAAGCATGAAACAGATGTGGCTCAAATGCCACCCTCAGCACAGCGTGGGACTAGCTGAAGCCCATATATCTTCGTAAGCAATGCAGCCACGTGCCTGACGGATGAGTCCTTCCTAAAGCAGACAACGCAAGGCCTAGGTGCACACGGCGTTTCGCTGCCGCACTCATTAGGCGTCTGAGTCACGTCAACCCGAGATGCTTATAGGACGGCCGCTGTACCGCCATCACGTCCTGAAGGCATCGCCCTGTGTGTCTGCTCTCAGACCGCATTCTGACGCTCCTCGTTGAGGCGCCTGTCTAGCTACGTAACGACAACTCTTGACACTGCTTCGCTCGTGTCGTGCAAGCGATGTGCACCGCATCTATTTCCGGCATATCCTTACGTCTATCGCCGCATAATATGCGTAGGTGGAGAGTTTGGTGCTCTAGCCGTCGGTCGTAAAACGTGATTTGGCAAACTCAGTTCCTCGAGTGACGACATATCTCTCTGAAAGAGCTTATCTATGTAATATTGTAATCTGCGTCGACGAACACACGTTCACTTAATGAATTGTTATTTTGTTTTGGTTTATTGGAAAAATTCCTCAATATGTATCAGTTAAGACTGCATGTTGAACAGAAGCCTATTTAAATCTAATAAAACGAACGACGTAGCAGAGGAGCGATATGACCGCATTATGCCACGAATAAGCATGTTCACAAGAAAGGCGAAGCGATGAATACTGCAGCCCTTAGAAAACAGGATTGAACTTCATGGGTGCGTCTACACAATTTTAAGTAACTCTACACTCACTTTGTTATGCACTAAGCTTTAGTGGAGCCACTAGAAAGGTAAACGAAGAAATCGTTTCAGCCTTGCGTGCTAATCGGGATTACTACGGACCGTGTACGTCAAACAAGCACGTACTTGATGAACGTGCACGAAGCACTACGTAATGTAAAGCGAGACTCCGCATGTCCTTGTATATGTGTTAACCCTACGGAAGGCTATATTATAGGCTCTGGAAATGGTTAGCTTCAGTGGCGGACGCTATCGTTGGACACGCAGTTATTCACGTATGCGGCCTAGTGAATACCGACGTCGGCTCAACTTCTCAACACAATACACACCGTGAAGTAGCGCAGGGTGGCTTGTTGAGCTCAACACTCATAAACGTTGTGCTCAATGGTCTCATAGAACGCCTACCAAATACGGTGAAGTTGTCAATCTATGCCTGTGACATCTGCGTCTGGGCATCACGTGTGATCCGTCAAGTGCGTGCAAGGCTGCAAAAGTATGCAACGTTGATAACGACGTACATTAGGGAACAAGGCCTCAAGATCTCTCCAGAAATATATGCACTGGTGGCATTTAGCCGGAAGCCAATGACTTCCTACACCATATCCATCGATGGACAAGATACCTTTTATGTAAGCACACATAGGCTTCTAGGGGTACTCATTGACGGTGACCTCTGTTGGAGTCCCCATGGGACCTACCTAAAGAAGCGCCTGACAGCCATCGCTCATCTTTCGAAGTTTCTTGGAGGACAAGTATGGGGTACGGCAGTACACGTGATGATGCAACTGTAACGGATGCTGCCTATCGGGTATTTTAGGTACAACTTGGCAGTGCTTATTAACACTTGCAGAAATAACATGCGTACACTAGTATGGGAGCAGGCCCAGGTACTTAGGTTTAGCCTAGGGCTGCCACGATGTACATCAGTATCCGAAACCATTGCAGCTGCTCATGACTACCCAACCAAACTTAACATTGTTATGGAAGCACTCAGAGCACACGTCATGCACTTTAGTCGCGCCCCTTTCCATTATTTCACCTCACTGCCAGCAGACCGGCCACGCGCCTATTTCTGTCAGACGATGCTGCCTTATCGTGCACACCTGCCACCAGATCACACAGCTGCCGCGAGAGTTTTGCTTCCCTCTTGGTGCTTCGCTCAGCGACAGGTTTGATTGATAGTGCCAGGAATACAAACGAAGGCCCAACTCTCATCATGAGCTCTCAAGCAACTTTCGCTGCTCAGGATTGGTTCAACCACCGTTGACGGTTATGCAAGATCAGTTATTTTTCCTGCGAAAGCCACCACCCGTGTCCTTTTGAAGTTCAAGGCATTCCATCAGACTACATGGACAGCCTCGGAGCTTGCTGCTCTTCGTAGCGCACTTGGTATAATTCGAAATAAGCTAGCTCAAAAATGGAGCATTTTCCGTGTCTCCAAGATAGCTCTGCATTGCTTGCTTTCTTCCTTACGCCGCGAACCCTACGAACAACCAGTGCTAGAAATCCTAGAGCTCCTTCATCACCTCGTCTGGCAAGGACACGACATCACATTTCAGTGGCTGTCTAGCCACCTTGGCATAATGACAAGGAAAAAGCCGATGAAGTTGCTTCACCAGCTCATGGAGACAGCGTGCAGGGACCGATCACGCTGTCAAGAACAGACGCAGCAGCGAAACTTCGCGGGATTCCATGTGAGGTCTTGCAATTGTTGCGGAACACACCTAGTTCCCAGCACGCACGTCTACAACTTCATCCTCAGCGTGGACTAACCCGACCCGAGACAACGGTACTTTGCCGATTGTGGCTTGGCATCGTATTTACAAAGTTCTTTGCTTTCCGCGTTGGATGGGAGGATAGCGCTGCGTGTGACCACTGCGGCGACGAGGGAACTATCGAAATCGTTCTTTGTCATTGTCCTCGATACAGCGCACAGTCTATCGTGATCGCGCTGGTGCGTCTTGACGACCGGCCACTTTCGGGGCAGACAGTCCCGCAACGCCGACCTATACAGTCGTCACACCACAAGACAGTGAAGGCAATCTTGAAATTTTTACATTCGAGTGATCTATTGGAGAGACTGTATTGAAGAGATATGGACGTTCACGACCTTCCCTACCCTCTTTTTTCGTTTCCTTGCTTTTTCCCTCGGCTGTTCTTTCCGTCTCTCACTTCCCCTTGCCGTTTCCCAGTGCAGAGCAGGAAAACAGAATCTTATCCGGTTAACCTCCCTGCATTTCCCATTCCATTTGTCTCTCTATGGAAGGCGATTTGCTGTATCTCTGGAAGCGATCATAGTCTCGTCAATAACGCAGCTCCTTTCTCATTTCTGAAATGATATCTCTTGTGCTTTTTTAAACCTTAAAAACCGGTTGCGTCATCAAAGAAATTGAGGTTAGTTTGCTCACAGCCAACTCTTCTTTTTGGGAGGTTGCCCGAGTCTACAAAGAACGCTTTTGCATAGGCAGTAAGTACAAAGCTAGGGAACACTGCGTTTCGCAAGCGGCCCGGTCCTGCATATCGTATTTCCCAAAGTGCGCTGTCACGCACGCATTTAACGCCGTGTCCTTTCAGTAAGCCTCGAAGAATCCTCCACGCCGCTGACGGTTCATGAAGGTCCAACGCCTTCTGTCCCTTTCTTTCAGACTTGTTTTTCTCGCTGTACGGCCGCGACGCGTTCAGTATTCGAGGAATATTGCGTGCATTCATCGCGTGAAAGCAAGGATATAACGCTTGAAGCAAAATATATGTAAAAGTGCGAGATATGGTCATGCAAAATATGTAGCTATGCGGAGAATACGTTGGAAATATGCGCATAGACTTAGGCACCGCATAAAAATTGAAGAAAACAGCCTGCGATCCAGCCATGAACATTGATTTGTAACAAGACCACTGCTTTTAACATGAAAGTCGTCAACTATCAATCATCATCAAGGAAAAGGTAGCCAATAATCGTCGATGGTTTCGGCAGATTTTTTTTTTTTCAGAAAGGTCAGGCATCAACTCGACAGGAGGCTCACAGAGCTGTACCGGAATTCTTGTCAGCTACGGACTCAGATTTCGTCTGTAGTGCTCAAACTCACTTTGTTTGGTGTTGTGTGGTGCCTTCGTTTTTTATTTTTTCTTCTAGCCTTGATCTTTTTCTCTCCCCCTTTCGTGTGAATGCGCGTTATGTCGCTTTCCGGGGACAATTGCTAGTCTGATTTTCTTTTTCTTATACATGTGTGGAGTGTATTGATGTTTACCTGAATAATTAGTCATTAATGTTGGGGGCTAAACAGAGTATTAGAACTAACCGCTCGGCTTTTGACTGAAAAAGAATTATACAAATTCTGAGAATTGTCTACAAATGCGTAAGCATCCCTGGGCTTGGCTGTTACTTAGCTTTGGCTTTTGTTTCCACAATTTACGTTGTCCTGTTCCCAAATTTAAGTTAGACCATTCCAGACTGTCAAATTGGTCCACCCCTACTAGAGGCTTCCCCATGCATTTTCTATAGAGTCCTGTGCATTCGTATGGGTAAGGTGCCACGCTTTTTGTGGTATGAACACGGTTTTCCTAACAAAGTTGGCGGGGTACTCACCAAAGAATGCTTACGCAATAATGGTAGAATTTTTCTGCCACCTTTCCTCATTGAAAAACAGTTGACGAACCCCGTCTTCTTTCACCAAGACTATGAAATGATGGTGGCTGCGGTGTTCTGACACCATTTTTTCTGGCGTGAGGCTGAATTTACCGTGCTTATTTTATATGATTAGGGGCCCTTTCGGAGGCAACTCGCAGATTACACCATAGCTTTTGTTTTGTCGAGTTGCGTATGTATTCCCACGATACTAATCACCATGGATGGGCAGGGATACGATAATGACTATAACGAATGCAAATAGCTCCAGAAAGCCTGTTTGGTAGCTTCCACAATTAAATGTTGAACTCGCAGTTGTTTATATAAGCGAAACATTTCTTCCCACATGTTTTCTCGTGAGTGTCGCATTTTTAACACCACTGCGTCAACATATCAAACAGTTGTCTTTAATTGCCCCTGATAACTGATAAAGTAACGCAAAGGCATTACACCAAGGTGAAAAGGCTTTACCGGTCCTGCACCTACACTGTGCTTTTCGTATTTCCAGAAACAATATTTTGGTAACCTTCGTTGTAACTGCAAGCTTTGGCCGAGTGTTTTGTTCAAGACATCACGTAGAAAGCGAGACAATACTAATCGTCGCGATCGCTATAAGTGCTCCCAGAAACATGGAGTGTTCATGTGACCCCGCCCCTTCCAAAGTAGGAGGGGTTATTTTGAGGACATGTCGCCGTGTGGACAACGAAAAGGAGACGGGGATTCTGCACTGCGAGAAGAGGTACAAATGCCTGACGGTCTTTCAGTTCAGTGTCATGTCCGTGCGGAGTTGCTGACGGTTGCACAACCTGTTCTTTTCTATTTTTATGCAACGAGATGTACACCCCTTGCTGAGTCATTTTAGCACGTCAATTCCACAGTATTGATAAGCTTGTTTACTTACGAGGTTTCTTGCGTAGCATTTAAGGAACACTGTGATGCGATGCTGAAGCATTGTTCCGCGGTTATTGCTTGCTTTCTTTCTTTCCATGCAGCTAAATAGAGCATGATCATAATCGTTTTAGGAAACGCTCACGACGTTTTAAACAACAGACATACATCAGGAATCGGCTTATATGTATAACCAACTACACTACCACTACGGATGCGCTCGTTAACGACTCTGTTCTCTACGTTACCACTCGATTAAAGAACAAATGCAACATAAATTCTTCACTACAACAAATATACGCCTTTAACCGAATCATTTCTTTAATAAAACGAATAGCTTTTTTAGAAGCGTCTGGCTGTTTGCTTACACTGACAGTCATATTCGATGGTGCTTGCACAATTGTTGTGTTACCTTTTTGCCACGAACCGTCGTCACATCTTACAGTGGCCTAATCTTTGTGTACGCAGGAGTGTTCCTGATATGCTGGGTGCCCTTCTTCACGTGCAACGTGGTTGACGCAGTGTGCATGAAACTGCAGAGTCAGGACTGTCATTTGGGTGTCACCGTCTTCCTGCTCACCACGTGGCTAGGATACGTAAACAGCTGCGTGAACCCGGTCATCTACACCATCTTCAACCCCGAGTTCCGCAAGGCCTTCAAGAAGATTCTCATGGAGCCCATGAAGTGAAGCCCGAAACCGCTCAACAGACGATACAAACGGTGCTGTGTGCCAAAGTAAAAACTGTGAATCGCTGGAGTTTTGCGCTTCCTAGCGACGACGAAAGACCTGCTCGCTGAGCGTGCGTGTGTGCTCGCATTTGCAATGTGCCACTCTGACGCGCTTTGTGCTTTGCGCCACTCTTTGTCCTAATACCCGCTGTCGGTCGATTGACTCGTTTAAATCACACCCTCCTCCAAACTGACGCAAAGAGTAGGTGAGTGGATTGGTCTCTTGGCCTACAAGACATCTCAGCTCTGTGCCACAACCTTGTCGAAAGCATTCACTGACGGACACCAAGTCGCCGGTGGTCTTTTTTGAAATTAATGAAAATATTTGCCTCATGCCACACGAAACACTGTAGGGCATTTATTCACACGCGGTCAGCGTCGTGAGAGGTCAACATCAACACCTCTTCTAGCCTGAATGTGAAGCCTTGTGACGCTGACAATGACGGCTCGTCCCTCTTAAGACAAAAATAATTGGACCCATCTGGAAAAGATTATCAGCAGCTACCAGGAGATACGTATCAGCCAATTATTCTAAGTCATCATCACTGTTTTCTTGTACTTTTGCCACAGCAGTGATTCGAGAGGTTTGTGGCCATCGAAGAAGCCCTTGTGACGCGAGCGACTTGCTTGAGGACGACATCGATGTCGATAATGGAAACGGGATGATCAGATGAATGACGTGGTCTCGTAAAAATGTCCCACACCATGTCTCCCATTGACTTAGTTCGGCTAATTAATTTACGGACATGTCCTTATTCGTTTGCTAGCGTACAAAACCCTGTTCCTAGGGGTTAGACTCCTTTCTGTGTTCATTCAGCCTTTTCTCTGCTTCAATCTGCCTCTCTTCATGTACATACGATTCAGAGTATATGTAACGTATTTCTTACCGCTTGCTAACAGGAGTACGCTTTACTTCGCTTGAATATTAATGTAGAGTACGAAGAATGCTGAGGTAAAGTGTGAAGGTATATTGTCCAAGTTTAATTGTGACTACTTGCTTATCTGGAAGATCTTTGGCAGCCTAGCTTTTGCTCTGACTACAGTGCTTACTTTAGCACGTTTCAGCGGAAAGGGTGTGTAAATTTATTGGATCCATGCATATCTACATTAATACGAAGTATGTTATAATTTAGCACAGTAACGTGGCTACCGCTTTCTTTTACCGACAACACCTCATCCCATGTGAAAAAAAGCTACAGAGACTGTCGCAAAGTACGTCAAAAACTTAGCCTTAGGCCTGGCGTGTTCTCGTGACACTACATTTCTCGTTCACATATCGCAGGACTCGTCGCCAACATGACATGCAAGTTCAGGCTTGCAAGAAATATTTCTCTGTTCGCAGAATTGACGGTGTTGATGCGTCCAAAATGACAAGACGTGCCATCGCACTACAAAATGTATCCCACTAAGATTTGAGCTGTAGACATACCGACCACAGCGCTTTGAAATATACGGTCAAAATTTATGTTGTTACAATAAAATCATCTGTGGTCTTTTTCAACTGGGATGAACAACCTTGTAAAAGCTTCACATACTTCTAGTAACGCGTTAATATTCTCAGCGATGTGTGGCAGCGGAATCGACAACGTCTGCGGGCCAAACGCTAAGCTTTCGCGTTGAACCAATACAGGGTAACCTCCTATTCCAAACGTAAATATAAATATGTGAAGACGCCACAAGGAGTAACATGGCAGATATCGCCTTGCTGATCACGGTATGTTATAGTAATACTGTACAACGCCCAAGTGAACAAAATCAATTTGTTCACTTAAACGTTGCCAGAGCGAACGCTCACTCTCGTTGATGTCTTGTTGTAAGGTTACAAGAAACAATTAGCGCTGATGAGCCTCTAATAGCGGCTTCAGTGTTCAAAAGGCCCGTGCGTACAGTGGCTATGTATTTTTGGCGAAGGGCCTCATAGTTTTCATCATTCTTTGAAAGCGGTCTTGTAGTACACACTCTCGTGTACTCGGTGCTCTAGTACCTAAGCATTTCGCCCAGTTTCTCAGCTGCAAAGCTTCGCGCTGCAGGTGATGAAACCACTGTTGGCGTCCGTGAGCTTCTCCCTCCAGCTCTCCCTATGGTCACACGTGTTATAAAGTTTATCACCCTGAAGCTTTAGGCGTGAAATCAACAGTGCTCACTCATCAATCTCCTTCCCATCGTACAGGTTTCGTTTTTTTTTGTTCGTTATGGTGGCTTCAGCGATATGGGTCGAATTGATCCGTATCGACCCCTCCGGACAGTACGCCTCCGCGGTTGTCGGAACTCGGCTGGTCTCATCTCTCCTCTTTCATTTCATCCTGTTGCCTGTTTACATGCATTCCTTGGACTGTATGCTTGAGGCGTGCACGAAACTACCGTGCTGAGATGGAGGTGAAATGTGTTCTCTGCCTGTACGCAAAATGTAGTGCTGTCTCGTGCGTCTCGTTCACACAAGGACAGCTCAGCTCGCAGTGTACGTGCGAATCGCCACAGTATATGTACGTCGAAGCAGTGCTCGTTGGCATTTCTTCAGTTTTTGTTTCATTGTTATTGTGATAGTTTATATGTGTATAAAGAAAAGACGGTTATAAAATAAATATATAAATGTATACATATGAAGTTACGAACATATGAGTGCACACGCCAGAGATGACTATGTTGATGCAGGATGTTTGAGAAGACAAAATACGTGGAATATAAATTTGTTCATCAAACAACCCTGTCCCTATTTGTCTTGCTTTATTATGACTGACCGAGAGAGTGACAAAGTGCTGGGGTTTAACATGAAAAACTACATACGGGTTACAAGAAGCACCGATGTGGTGGGTTGCAGATATACCTCTCCAGAGTGTTCCTAGCCATTATGCTATGGGGATTTTCGGTATTGCTATTTGCTGAAGTGACAGCGCCTACTAATTGTCCTTAGAAAGCATGACACATATGTATAGATCGTGCAGTCTTCATTTTACTAGCACAACAACGCGGTAAAGTTGTTACAACGCCTCCTCTGTAGATGTTATTTTTATAAAAGATATTGTAGTTTAAAAAGAAAACTTGTTACTGCAAGAAATTCACATTTTCATCATGCCCAAATGTCACTTTGCTGGTATTAGGACAAATGATTTTTGTTGCATTGATAGGCTACCTTGCTTTGCGGCGGTGAATTGCATTGTCTTTTCTACGCTGCCGAACAAGTTCGCCGAGCCAACAGTATTCTACTGATTCTTGATGTTCTTAAGTATTTAAGTTCTTAAGAATTTGGGTTAGAAATCAGTATTTCTGCAGCCCCATGGTGAACCGTGAGGAGGGCGAAAGGCAACAATATAGGCTGGCGGCGAATGAAGACGGCAGCGGGTGAAAACATGACCATCGCTTCGGCAAGCGATGCGCATGAAAGAGGGACAAATACCACGCTGTGAGGGGAAGGTCAGTATCTGAAGCTACACAGATCCTGGTAACATCATGAACTTGAAAGTCGTGAGATGGCAAATCGCACAGAACGGAGAACTGAACCTCAGCACGTGCACAGTCAATGACGGCGTGATGGCGCGACAGAAAATCCCAACCGAGAATCACATCGTGGGAGCAACAAGTTAGCACAAAGAAATCAATCGAATACAAAATGTCTCGAATCAACACCCTGGCAGTGCACATAGCGACTGGCTGAACTTGTTGTGCACTGGCTGTTCTAAGCAATAATACCGAAGGCATCATGGTCACTTTTCGTAATTCACGGCAAAGTTCCTCACTAATCACAGATACAGCAGCACCTGTATCGACGAGCGCAAGACATTTGATGCCATCAACAGACACTTCAATAACGTTAGCGGGGGAAAAACGAGGACTTTGATGTTCCGACGATGACGCAGTTCGTGCCTCAGGAACTGCGGAAATCTGTTTTCCGCCTCAGTAGTACTGGCACTGGGCCTACGACGCATGGGTGAGAGTGAGCGCCGACGAGGGGAAGGCGAGCGACGAGTATTGTAGAGCTGTGACTGCGGTGCTGGTATGTGATCAGCAGCGTAGACTTCCGGTGGTGGTCGCTGAGGCATACGGTGTGGTCGGAAGCCGGAGCTGGGTGGTCGCGCGGTGCCCACGAAGGCCGGCAAGCGCCGGCGGCAGAAGCGCGCTACATGTCCCGGTGTACCGCAGGCATAGCATATTGGGCGGTTGTCAGGAGTGCGCCAAGGATTTGTGCCTTGCTGCTGTGCGCTGAAAAAGGGAGCGACCTGCTGGCGAGGCGAGGGCGGATGAGAGAACACCGGCTGGAGAGGCGCTGAAGGCGGAGGTGAGAATCCCGGCAGACGAGGCGCCCGTGCAGCGGCTTCAGCATACGTCAGAGGCGCGGCCACGGGAGCCGGCTGACACGGAGGTGGAAGAGCTTCGGTCACTTGCTCTTGAATTACCTGTCGGATCGCTGGAGCCAAATATTGAGAAGGCTTCTCCGTGGTCGGCAAAATCGAGAGCTGTCGCGCGACCTCCTCGCGCACAAATTCTTTTATTTGCGTCAGCAAAATTGTGTGGTTGTCGCCAATAACCAATGCTGCTAACGAATCTTCCGTAGGCGGTGGGCGCCGAGCTAAGATGCGTTGTTTCCGTAGCTCGTCAAAACTTTGGCACAAGTTGATCACTTCGGCCACGGTACGCGGATCCTTCGCTAGAAACATTTGAAATGCGTCCTCATCAATGCCTTTCATAATGTGTTTTATCTTGTCCTGTTCCGCCATTGACGGATTCACGCGCTTACACAGGTCAATGACATCTTCGATGTAACTTGTGAACGTTTCACCGTGATGTTGCGCGCGCCCCCATAAGCGTTGTTCTGCGCGAAGCTTACGCACAGCGGGGCGCCCGAACACTTCTGTGAAACTTGCCTTGAATCTGCTCCACGTTGTGAAATCGTGTTCGTGGTTTCGGAACCAGAGGTTCGCGACGCCGGTTAAGTAAAACAGCACATTGTGCAACTTCGTGACGTCGTCCCACTTGTTATGCTGGCTCACCCTTTCGTAAGATGACAACCAATCCTCCACGTCGTGATCATCGGTGCCGCTAAAGATGGCAGGATCACGCTGGCGCAATGCACCGGAAACGATGACCGTCGGAGGCTGTGGTGCATCTTCCTGGGTGGTTTCGTCAGGCATGGTCGCAGCAGTCGGTAGCGTCCGGCTTCGGAGTTCCAGTTTTCGAGGTTACCCCGCACCTCCACCAAATGAAATGGGGTTTATTGTAGCTCATTCGAGGGATCGCAGGTAGCTCTAGATCACGAGTCCTAGCGCTTCGCATCAACAACCCGCGCTCGTGTCTCGCGCCGCAGCGGTGGCAGGCCGCACAGTGCCACATGCATATTACCCACTACAACTACAGTGCCACATGCATATTACCCACTACATTAAGTATTGTAAAAGTAGCCTGTCATTCGACGTTTACAAGAAGGCTACACACCAGCCGGTACCTGCGTTTTAACTCAATACATCACACGTCGCACAAAATGTCCGCTGCTTCGACGCTCTTCCAGCGCGCAAAAGCTGGTTGCACGAGAGAGGAGCACCGCACGCATGATGCCGCAAACGTACATCCATGAACTAACAAAATGTGACTAGTATACATCATTGTGGCTTTTCGTGGAAAAGAAAATTTTGCACCCAGTGAGTCAGCGTTGCAAGGCATGCTCGGGAAAGTGACTGGCGCTTCCGTACGTCCCAGGCGCAGGTAAGACCGTCGCTCGTATTAAAACATCGCTCACATGTGCTCCGTTCGAACGCGAAGAAACTACAGGTCAGACGACTGGCCGAAGAAATGCACGCGTAAGAAAAGCTGACATACGGCCTGCATCTGGGAACAGCGAATATCAACCGGCCGCAGTAGCACAGTGACTGTGGCGTATCCTCGCGAGTACGACGCCGTGGGTGCAATGTCGGCCGCGGCGGCTGCATTCCGCTGAGGGAGTCCGCACTCCGATGGCGTACAGAATGCAGAAATGCATCAATGGGCAAACAATGGCGCTTTCGCCTTTCATGCGCCCTGTTCGTAATACCGTTTCGAAGACAACGTTGTCTTTATAGACTTCAGTGAACCTCCAACTTTCGTAAACTTCATGACCTCACCAGCCGCGCACAAAGTGAAGTCCAAGACGTGTGCAAAGACCTGGTTAGCAAAACGTTCCCTCGCGCTATGGCATCTGCTGCGATGGATTTGTTCAAGTGCGTGGGTTCGCTGCTAGAAGTCGCCCGTCCGCGGTACGTCGAGAAGCTCTACGTCTGCGGCGAGCCGTACCTCCTACCTCACAGACAGCTAGAAAAAAAACGAGGGCACCTTACCTCCTTCCTCATAGACAGCTAGAAAAGAAAATGAGGGCACCTAAGCACGTATGAGCTCTGAATGTGAAAGTATTAATCGCTGAGTGATCCTTCGCGTTATGAACTCTTTCCGGGCAAACGAGCGCGTTGGGACGCTAGGCCAATGCTTCCTAAATAGCACAAGGCCGGTTCACTTCGATCCATGACGTCGTGCTACCTTGCCCGACTGCCATAGACTCTAATGAGGATGCCCCCGAGTAAGCCGTCGTGATTTGATTTGAACGTCACCACTTTTGTCACGCCGGGCTTGGCAACGGAAATTTCGATCTAAGTAGCATGATGTCATAAAGCAGAGCTCGCGATCCTACTACCTAGGAGGTGTCGTTGGTAAGATCCAACACCCAGTGGTAAGACACTTGGCCTCATAGCGTGAGGATACAAGCACTAAACGCACTACCGCCGACATCTTTATAATATTTATTCTGTTTTTCTATGCAATAATTTGTTTATAGCGATTATCGAGTCACGTTAGAACGCAAGCAAGACCTTGTGCGTTCAACGAACGTGTGGACCACCCCGACAACACCGACATGCTGAACTAAAGCTAGGGAAATGATGGAACATGTTTTATTAGAATGTGGAGATATCTGTCCAGCAGTCGATTTAGGCACCTCTGGATTCCTTGAAGCACTGGGGTTCAGCGAGAGCAGGGGGAAAGCAAACATGTCCAAAATAGAAATTAGTAAGAGGCGATTGTAGAGAGAGAGAGAGGAATATAGGAAGGCAGGGATGTTAACCAGTCAAGGGTCTAGTTGGCCACCATACTCTGGGGGAAGAAAGAAGGGGTAGAGAAAGAAGGGAGAGAGAAGGTGTAGAGCCGTGTACGGACAGTACTTGAGTTAAAGCGGCTCGCGCAAGCCAAACGCTCTGAGAAAGCACAAAGTGCCTTCACTCGCTTCTGAGCCGATGATCGATGGGGACGGTGCTCTAGTGCTGCCTGTTCACTCAGAGGACGATCATCTATTTACCTCAATGTGTTCAACAAAGATTGTCTTTGTGCTTGAAATTGAGGACAATGGCATAAAAAGTGGTCAATGTTCTCTTCGTATCCGTAAACATCACATGCAGGACTATCAGCCATTCCAATTAGTGCTGAGCAGGCATTCGTGAAGGCAACGCCAAGCCACAACCGACACAGAAGAGACGCTTCGCGTCGGTGCAGACCGGCCGGAGGTCTGAGTTGCAGTGACGGGTATGGTTTGTGCAGTCTTGTGCGCATTGTATGTGCGGTATTCCACTCTTCTAAGGAGATCGTGTGCGCTAGAATGCGAAGTTGTCTCGCACCGTCAGTCTTTGTGAGAGGAATGGGGACGCAACGGTCTTCTTTGTTTGACATCCGAGCAGCCTTTTCTGCGCCATCATTTCCTATGATACCGCAATGACCTGGTATGCACTGAAAAGAGATATCATGGCCTTGTTTTCTTAAGTGATGGACAAGTTCCGTGATTTCGCACGTGAGCTGATCGTGAGTTCCATGTCGGAGAAACGACTGCACGCATTGCAGGCCGGCCTTGAATCGCAGAAGGCTGCCCATTTTCTAGGACTTTCAGCATTTATCACATGAAGCGCGTCGCGGAGAGCCGCGAGCTCTGCAGCTGTAGACGTAGTGACATGGGAAGTCTTGAACCACTGGGTTATTCTCATTGTTGGTATAACTAAAGCACCACCGGAAGTGGTTGATGTAGTTGATCCATCAGTATAGACGTGTGTGCAGTCGCTGTATTTCTCGTACTATAGAAGTAAAGTTAGTTGCTTGAGTGCTGATGATCGCAAGGCCGACTTTTTCTGAAGTCCTGGGATTGTAAGGTTTACTTGAGTACAACGCACACACCTTGGAGGAATGGAAGGTCTTGCCGCAGGTGCGTAACCTGACCTGAGAGAGGCACTGTGCGCGAACACAGTCGCACTGAATGTCGTGTGGGGCCTATCTAATGGGAGACTTTCGAGGTGGTGAGTAGAAGTCCGGGTGAAGTGTCTCATGTGCACACGCATTGTTTCAATGGTAATGCGTGCTCTAAGAGTGGAATCTTTAGCGAGTGCAATAACTTCAGTCGTTGACGCACTCTGCGGTAGACCAAGGCATATCTTGAGGGCTTGGGCTTGGATGCCTTGTATTATATTCAGGTTAAGTTTGCAGGTGTTGGGCATGACCGGCAGGCTGTACCGCAGGAATCCAATAAAGAAGACCCTGTACAGTTGCAGCATAGATTGATTGGCACTCCCCAGATCTTTCCTGCTAGAAGCATAAACATAAGGCAAATTCCTGACAGGCGTTTTCTCACATAATTCACATGAAGGGTCCAGGTGAGTTTTCTGTCAACGACCACCGCCAAAAATCTGTGACTCGTGCTGTACGAGATGAGCTGTCCGTCGAAGGATATCACATTGATTTAATGGTAAACGCCACCACTGCAGACTTTTCACATGATATATGAAGTCCTTGTTCTCGAAGGTAGGCAGATGTTAAAGTGGCTGCCTTCTGAAGCCGCGCGCGAAGCTGCAGCCGCGTCACACCCGATGTCCAAATGTCGTTGGCATAGATGGAGAGCCTAACGGTGCATGGAAGGATGTCGGCGAGTTCAATTATTTAGACTGAAGAGCGTTGGGCTCCGTACTCCGCTCTGAGGCACACCACAGTTGCTGTAATGCTGGGAGGTCGGGCGATCATCCTCGGTAAGTACGAAAAAGGATCTCTTGTGTAGATAGCTACTTATCCAGAAATATACCTCGCCGCGAAGTCCTACTGCCTCTAACGCGTTGAAAATCGCTTTGCGCGTTACGTTATCATACGTTCCTTTAACATCCAGAAACAAGGCACCAGATAACTTTTTGCAGGACTTCTGGCGCTCGACGTACGTCATCAAGTCGATAACATTTTCTTAGACGAAGCGATTGGAAGATTAGTGAAAGAAAAGCAGGGAAACAACAAACAACGGAGGAGTACAACAAAGAGTTCCCAATAGAAGTTTAGAAAGTTAGGTGTTGGCAATTCTTTGTGGATTTTTTTCATGATACAGAGAACATTAGGCAATATAATAACAAGAGCTTGGTGGAGCAAGTCACCGCCCCTCCCAAAGGTGACGATCATAGCGCACATCCATGCATCCAACCCGGCCATCGCCACCGTGGCAGCCTTTCACTGTTCCTGCGTATGCCACGTGCTGTGCTTGCTTTTCTATGCGACAGAAATGCAGATGTTGGGCTGTGAAGGTCGCATGCTTGCTGTGATAGTGTAAACACAACACTCATCTATAGCCTGAAGACAGCGCTTGGAGTTGGCGGCGACTCAGCACCGTGCTGGCCATGTATGCAGAAGGAGCACGTAAACACTCGTCAGCAAAATGGCCCCAAAACGTTGCAATCAGCGTCCATGGACGGCTTACACGAACATGTAATAAACAATATAATAACTAACTGAAGAACGATTTCTTGTGCGGATTAGGCGTTGTCTATGGGACATTTAAGAACGCGTTCTTGAATTCGTTATTATTTTCATTATTAAATGTTTGCGCAAGCCGCCACAGGGCAGCCATGCCCGAAAGAAGTGTCGCGTGAAACAGGAGCGTCTTCGCTGCTCAGCGAAACGTGGTGTAGACCGCTGCTGCTAAGATGAGATGCTCCATCTGAGGCAATTATAATACTCAACTCTCTCAGAGATTATGAACAATGACACAAAACAACGCCTAAAGCAAACACGTCTCCCTGAGTATTCTGTGGACTACGCCGACAAACAGCAGTGGTGCACGCAAGTTAACGTTTAGCATCAACTCACCACTCTCGCATTGGGCTAAACGTTGAATAAATTACACATTCGCCGCCAGCATACCCGGTAATTGTTGTCTATCAAAGCAAACAGCATACAGCGCTTCGTTCACGACGATTCCTTGTATTGAATTCCTTGTATTGGCGAAGCTTGTATTGGCTCACATGTTGCGGTGTCATTGTCGTGGTCACGCAAAAAAAAAACACAGGTGTTCCGAAAGCACAGCAGCTGCCCGAAAGGGCGGTTTGCTCAGTTGACAGCTGCGCCGGCGTCTGAGCATGAGTCATCAGCAAGGATTCCAGCTGCATAGGCGCGCTCATGGCAAGCGCGCAACCAATGAGCACAATTCCGCTTCCGCCGGGGAAGGGAACGGCCGGAAAGGGTTCCCCGCGCGCTGCGGCGACTTCGTTTCCATTAAGTTCAGTCCCTGAAAAACGGATGGGCGGCCACATGTTGTGCGTTCCCTAGAGGAACAGGAAGCCTTCGACGAGCGGTGGCCAGAACTCGCCCGTGAGGGGCTCGCCGTTGGCACGCCGATCTAACTGTTAGAGCCGCCCGAGCCCATGCCATCCGACAGCAACGAGAAGATCCCAAGCTGAGGGAGTGGGAGACCAAAGGAATCCGTCACCTTTACTTGTGGGTTACTTAACCATGACGAAGGTCAGGTGCACGCAGGACAAGCCTCGCTTACCCCCATTTTCCGGTAGGGAAAGGGTTGGTAATGTCTTTTTTTTTTACACTGTTCCAATGCGTGGTAAAGGCATAGAGGGCATCTTTATAAATTGTTCAACAGCCACCTACAATATGAAAAAGTGAAATCTCTGGAGAGGTGGTAAAGCTTACGAGCGCCGGATGTCCCATGTCCTGCATAGTAGGTTGATAGCAGAAAGCGAGATAGATAGACCCATATCCGTCCCTCACACCTGCAGGCAGAATTCCTGTTTGAAAACAATGTATTCGACAAACAAAATCTAAGTCGAGCCAGGTCGAGAACGTCAACTCAATATGTATCAGTCATTGATTCCTTTCTTTCGAGGGCAGCAGTTCAAAGCTTTACAGTCAGTTAGACTGGAACGATTGTTTATTGTGATATCAAATGAGGCCATAACGTCACCATCAGCAGACACAATATGTTGTACCCTTTGTATGAGGTTGCCTGACTTGCGGATATAGGAAATGTGCCTGCAAGCGAACGAGGAAATAGCACGATGTATAAAGCCGGATAATTTTAAAGTTGTGAGAGGGTGTAGTCAACAGTAGGGCGCATAGAAATATCTGGCTTGCGTAAACACTGTGCGCCTATATCTCGTTCTTTTGTTCGGCACGTTCTTCGTTTCGCGTATTTGTACAAAATATGTTTTTGCGACCAGACGGGTTGCAGTTTAGCTGTAGCTTTCATGAATGAGAAGCGGAGAACTGTTTATTGGGTGCACTGCGTCCAAAAATCAAATCAAATAACTGGACGAGCGTAGGTATCCCAATGAGGACGCAAAATAAATATAGCTGCTTCTCAGCTCTATCACATTACCCGCAATGTTTGATCGAACTGTAACGCTTTGAAAAACAGCCTTTTCTTGATACCTCACCGCAAGAACCATAAATGCTTAACAAACGTTCTTTCTTTCTTTTTTCATCTTTCTCTCTGTAAAAACACTGCCGGATAGTTTAACTTAAATCCCATCAAGATATGTGTACCTGGTCATTCGGGCCATTACTTGAGAATATTAGTGTTTCCTGAGTGTTCTATTCATGTGTATGTTCGTAAGCAATCTCATTTATTTTTTAGCACTTCCTGCTTTGATAAAGGTGTTCGCTAGTAAATAAACAAATAAATAAATGAATAAATAAACAAACAAATCCCTGCTTAGGCCACAGTGGTAGAGGTGATAATAGGACGCGCAGATACGAGAATGGGTTGCCCTTTCTGCACGATGCATACAATAGGATTACAGATGCATGTTTTGCTATCAAACAAACGACAATATTTCCAAAGTTCTCCTTAAAACAAGCACGTCTTGCACAACAATAATAAAAAAATGCATCCGAAATTTTAAATAATTTATATTGCGTGAAATTTAAATACGTATTCTCTCCTGTTCAACTTCATGATTCAAACTGCACTAAGAGTTTCGCGAGGCGTTTCATAGATGTTGCAAAAGGTTTATTACAGAACTCGTCTGTACCACAGTGCAATGATTATCGCGTTGGTATACTTATGAAGGCTGATACAAACTCAGCTGAATCCAGCATTAAAAATTAGATTCCTCACACGTACGAAGCTTCGCTGAGATGCAAAAACGAAAAACAACACACATTTTCACATATATTTTTTTTTAGCGAACAAGTGTGCGACGTCGTAAAGTAAAAGAAGGGACAACACAAGCGTTGTGTATCGTTCTGCCTTCTCTAAGCCACTTCTGCTTATATTTTGCGTTGTCGTATTATGTACACATTACAACGTGCCCAGTTTTCTGTTGTTGACGGGGATCAGCTTTACCATGCACTATCCCAGATGCATTCTTTACGCATTTGCGAGGCAGGAACGAAGCCTGGAGTAGTTAGTAAAGGCTGCTAAGCTTCAGGCTATATTTCGCTGGATTGGTGTTACTCAACCTCATTACTTAGGTACATGCAATACTTTCTCAACTTCCAACTATATCGCTGTCTAATCAAGCGCTCTTCTTTCCCTCGCGCATTTACGAGTACTGTGTTTCACCTAACATCAATCTTCTGCTAGGTTTCTTTTTCTTAAGGCGTAGAAACTTCAACCAGGCCAAATCGCCTCGCACTTGAGGAGTTTTCTCTTTATCAGTCACAGACTTGCTGTGCATCTCGTTTTCCACAGGTCAGGTTAGGTACTAAAACAGTTTTTATTTCCTGTTCATATACACAGGTACACAGAGGAGTCAGTGAAAACGAAAAAAGAGCGCAGTCTAAACAGCTTGAAAAGGTACTAGCATTGGCAGGTTGCGTAAAGCGAAACGCTGAGAGAGAGAATAAACTTTTTTATTCGGTGAATGAAGCTTTGGAGAGGCGTCCTCATTCCAGGATGCCTTGAGCTCGGGCCGCGTCCTGGGCCCTCGCAATCAGCCGTTGCTGATCCTCGAGGTCGGAGCTGGCCAAGGCTCTCTCCCAAAGCTCGTTAGTGGGGTAAGGGTCCGGAGGATTTAATGGAGCCGCTCTGCAACCCCCTACTATGTGCCTGAGGGACCCGGGCTCTGCGCAGAAGCGGCATTGCGGAGAGAATTTTGTAGGGTCTATGAGGTGATTTCTGGTTGGGTGGGGGAATGTATTAACCTGTAGAGCTCGGAGGCATCGCTCCTGCTCTCTAGGTAGTGACTTGTGTGGGGGTGCGTATGTTCTGCGGGTGAGCTTGTAGTGTTGTGTGATGTCTTGGTAAGAGACTAGAGGGTGCATGCGCTCGGGTTCAGATTCCTCGGCGTCGGCTCGGTGGGTCAGATCTCGAGCCACGTGGTTGGCGACCTCGTTGCAGGAATGCCTTGATGAGCTGGCGCCCAGATGATCATGACTGATCTCGTTGGCGGCTTTTGATTGATGATCCGGAGCGTAGTGGTATGAATTCTGCCGCTAGCAAAGTTGCGGCACGCCTGTTGGGAGTCGGTCACTATGACTTCAACCTCTGTTTGGGAGAGCGCGAGGGCTATGGCCGCTTCCTCGGCTTGGAGGGGATTGTTTCGTGTGAGTGAAATGCTGCTCCGATGTTCTTTGTTGACGACTACGGTGGCTGTTGTGGCTGCGTGTCTGGAGTAAGAAGCCGCGTCCGTGTAGGCTGTAGAGGGTAAAGTCCCGTATCGCTTGTGTATGGCCAGGGCGCGGGCCTCCCTTCGCTCTGCGTGGTGCACTGGGTGCATATTGCGAGGTAGAGGACGTACGGTGATGTTTCTCCGGATGGCATGGGGTAAGCTCACAGTCTCAGGCGGCGGATGGCTCAGAGGGGCAGAGAGCCCCAGGCGTAAGAGAATGGACCTCCCTGCTTCCGTAACCGCTGAGCTAAGGGCCGATCTTTTCAGGAAGCTTGATTTGCACTAAGATATGGAAGAAATGCGACAGAAAAGAAAGCCTGCGTCCGCATCAGCGAAACGTCTTAGACAAGAACCTACCAATTCATCCTTGATAGATTTCTTCCCTCACTGTCATGCACGGCCGGGGTCTTAGGTCTAGCCGACTCAGAACCACGAAACCACTCGGTTAAGTTATTATGGAAACTTAATAAATCCCACTAGAAGCACTGGCTGCGATCTCATGGACGCAGACAGTGGATCTGTGAAATTGGACGAGTTACTCTCGGTCTAATCCGGCTATCTCTAATGCCATCTCGGTAAATCCCACCACGCATTAAAATGGTCTTCGGAGACCTCTTGAACTCAGCAGTTAACAAAAAAAAGGCATTTAACCATCTTTGCGTAAAATATGTGAAGAAAAAAAACTTGCTTATGCAGCTGCTTATAACATCAACTTTCCCATTTCCGTCCAAATGAGCTGTACTCTTGTGCTACTCTAAAGAACTATCATAGTATTCTATAGGTATTCAGTAAAGCTTTTACAATATATTGCTTCCATTGTCACATCGGCCAAAAATAACAGCCACTTTTGGTTATAATTTCGGTCTTTGTTACGAATAACGAACTTCTGAAGCCCGGGTCTTGCAGATATTGATGCGACTTATCTGAATATAAAAAAATTTGCTTGGCTTTTCAACTGCAGTTTAGTGCTGTTCAGCAGAGCCTCGGCTTCCGCATTTACCCACTTTCCCATTTCCGTCCAAATGAGCTGTACTCTTGTGCTACTCTAAAGAACTATCATAGTATTCTATAGGTATTCAGTAAAGCTTTTACAAGATATTGCTTCCATTGTCACATCGGCCAAAAATAACAGCAGCTTTTGGTTGTAATTTCGGAACTTTGTTACGAATAATGAACTTCTGAAGCCCGGGTCTTGCAGATATTGATGCGACCTATTCGAATATGAAAAAATTTACTTGGCTTTTCAACTGCAGTTTAGTGCTGTTCAGCAGAGCCTCGGCTTCCGCATTTACCCACTTTTAGTATTCGCAAGACAATTGTTCAATGAAAATCATCTAGCGCAGGCCTAGAAGACTGCTTTCCTGTTTTTAGTCAGCCAGAGAAGCAAAGAGCTGCACGCACTTTATTCATAAATAAATTGCATAAAAATTAAAAAATCCAGGGCATATCCACAAGTTCACACACACACAATAACAGTAAATGAGTGGCCATGTGTTTCAGAGTAATAAGCGACCCTTCATTTCTTGTTGGTTGCAACGTCTTGTTTCGGGAGCGTTGCAGGTTGCAGTACCAGAATTACCAGATCTGTGCCAACGGTACCGCCACGTTGCGGCCGCGACCACTCAGTCAGACCACAAACGGCAGCTGGAAAAGGGCTTTGTCTTTCAGTTTCCGCGTAACAAATTTATGTTCTCGTGTATATTCGAATACCAATCCGAAGCTATTACGTGTGCAGCTTGTGTCGTTCTTTGCAGATTTTCTAACGCAATTTGCTTTTAAGTATTAATTCAGTTCAGTGAGGCACTTGCACTTGGAGGACGGCCTAGAAGTGTGAGAACGCATGCAGCACTTGCGACGTACGTGGCTTGTGGTGGCGCTTCTATAACGTCATCTAACGTAATTTTGTGTGGTGGTACTTGCCTATCGAACGCACCAGCTTCGCTGTACAACCAATTTCACAGGGTGAAATAGAGTCGGATTTTTTTTTTCTGGCCATCACGACATACACGCCATGCACGTCTGGTGCAATTTTCACCCTCTGCTTCAGAGGTTCTTGCTGGCTGGACTGTGTCACGCCGGCATCGCGCCATGCGGTTTTCAATTTCCTTCAGATGCTCCCTTCAGCAACGCCTGTCTAAACATACTGCGGAAATACAGGCGAAACAGGGGGATCAACCTGTGTTCTGAAGCTCACACTGAATCATGTGTGGGCATGATTTTTTTGTCTCGAAGTTGGTGAAAAGAGGAATAGCACACTTGTACTTTCAAACTCTCTCGCAAAATTATGCCCACACATGACCAGCGTAAGCTTCACAGAACTGGCTGTTAGTCTTGTTTCGTCTTGATTCCCGCAATACGTGTTGACAGCCGTGCACTCTTACACAAAGGTACACCCTTTGGGGTGTATATCAGCCACACAAAAATAATCGTCATCTGCCTTGCTTGCGTTTTCTTTCTTTTAATCTCTTTCTCTTTCTATCCCCCTTGACCCTTCCTCCCGTGCAGGGTAGCCAACCGGAACTGCCTCTGGTTAACCTCTCTGCCTTTCTAAGCATCCTTTTCTCTCTGTCTCTCTCTTGAAACCGCCGCGCCCGCTACTTCCCTGTCGGGAATGCTACGTCATGCTGATAACGCACATGCCGTACGTTACTGGGAAGTACCGGGCTCGCAGCGTTAAAGACAGGAACTGCGGACAAGAGAGATGACGTTTATTGTTGTGTGGCAAGATACAACCCAAAGGGTGTAATTTTGTTTTAGAGTGTGGAGTGTGTATCAAAACACTCTTAAAACGGTTGCGCCCTTTGGGGTGTATATTTGTATATAAGGCACTGGAGCCCACAAGGCTCCAGTGCCTTATTAAACTAAAGTAATGTTTTAAAATAAATTGCGTGAAAAAATGCGTAAAGTACGACTTACAAATAACTGGCAGACATGAGAGATAGGGACTGTAATACGAATATACAAAAAAACACAAATCCGTTACGCTGAAACTGAAAGACAAAGCCCTTTTTCAGCTTTCGTTAGAGGTCCATCTTCTTTCACCCTCGTTCTTGTAGGCTCTCTGTCTGGAGCAAGTGCGTTATTGAACTAATGGCATTTCTCAAAGTAAACAGTGTCACAAAAAATCGAAAAGTACGGCTTATACACAACCTACAAACATAGCATCTGATTGTAATTTGAATATACGACAAAACAATTCTGTTATACGGAGTTTTATACACAAACCCCTTTCCCAGCTGCCGTTTTTATTATTATTATTTTTTTTTTGCTGAGCTCGCCACGGAAATCCCGGCCAACTATAAAGGCTAACAACTTCTCTGTAAAACGCACGTCGTGTTTGTGAAGCGGCACAGTTCAGCCTGCCACAACTTCCTAGGCAGAAGGTTTTCTAAACACAGGGGACATTTGCACCATAGGCGCATGACGTGTCGCGCAGCCTGGAAAATTATTATCGGTGCGTAAATTTCGAGTAAATTTGCAGCGAAGCTGTGCTGAGTACTTGAAGTGCACCTGTACTGAGTACATGGCAGGTGTGAGTCCTGTGATTTGCTAGGTAAAAATGCTATGTGGCTTTGTTGTAGCAACGTCATTCTCTACCAACGGCCCGATTGTTGGCGCGTCTTCTACTGTGTGTATGTGCGACGTGTGAGGTTGGTCATCGATGTCACGCACGTCTCCTTTATGCCGCTAACGCTGTTTTCATGAGCATGGCGACAAAATATTGAACACTAACACAACGCCACCATGCCAAGGAATTTCTATGCCAAGTACATCAGGTTATCCTCGGCCGCTTTTTAGACTTCGTGTGGAGCCCAAAACATTGCACAATTTATTCGGAACTGTTTCGGTATGTATTCAATTATAGGAATGCCTAGCATGTAAAAAACACGCATGTTTGAGGGAAATGTCGCACCCATAATTTCCTCAGCAACTCGTATCAGTCAAATGGTCGTCCAACTGGAAGATCTCTTCAAATAAATTCTGTTTCACCCAGAGCGAAATTCTAGATTGGCAAGGTGTTTATTCTTACTTCAATTTTAGTGTTTCTTCCGCAGCTCAACCATAACCGCAACTGTGCGTCTCCAAGATGAATGGGGACTTAATGGGACTGTTCATATGTATCTAGGTCACCTTGCAAGTGGAAGAGACTAATTAGTTCATTTGTATGTTTATGTTTCCCACAAGACTCGTATGTTCCTTGAAATAAGTACTACAAAACAAAAAAGGTACTTTATAGCGCATATTAGTGGTGGCGGTCGTGGACAATTTTTTTTTTCTTCTTCGTGCTGTAACGATGGTAAATCGAAGGATGACGAGGTGGCGTGACGATGACAAATCACGTCGATGACGTCAACGGTCGTAGGGGGCGTAAAGGTATAAATTAATGGATGGACACTCAGTTCCGAACACCCAGTTAACTGCTGTGGCACTAATATTCCAAGCTACAAGCGCGTCAACATGTAGCCTGCTAGCACCGTACTGGACAAAAGAAGCAGTGTGACGACCGCCGATCCCTTTGCTGGTTTCGCATAGATGGACAAGAGGCTATAATGCGAGATTAAGGAGTATACAAAAAATAGCTTGCAGAATCCTATTACATTGGGCTAGTTAATTCGAGGACTGCATATTTAAAAATTATTCAAAGCTACAGCGCATCCTAAATGGGGCGATATGGATGACAATATTTTACTGCCAAGCTGTTTATGGTTAGGGCTCCGTGCATTTTTTTGTCCCCGTCAACAAGGCTGTGTGAGCAAAAACTATCATCATCAGCAATGGCTCGTGCCAGTGCTCGCGCGTTCGTCGTCGTCGTCTTCTTCCACAGCTGGCTCCGCTGCCGCTCGTCATGCCAGCGTTCCCATACTGACACTTCCTCTGCGAAGGCGCTGACGGCCAGTCGGTGCGGTGATTTCGGCCTCAAATTCTTTGCCTCGATATTTAGCGAAATGAAAACACGAATGTATGTAAAGAATGTATAACACGAATGAACGCCGATGAATAAAAATAAATTTGTTTGCGTACCTTTCGCTACCATGACCACCAATCAAGTCAATAAGTGCGTTAGTACCGTTGTTCAAAATGATGTGTTATTTCTTTGTCGTCAAAGGCTCGCTGGTCATCCACCTTTACAGAGTGGAATGGCTCATGATTTCTTTTGTTTTTATTTTTTTGAAGATAATAATAATGTTGTGTAATATAGCTGAAATATTATCAAAGCTTGGTAGACTCTAACGTTCTGGCACTTCATTCTGCTCAGGAATATATGGGACACAATAAATTATACTGATAATGTCAAAACTTTGCTCTGGGAAACGTTGTAGTCGTAGCACGCAAAAGAATAGAATCACAAAAAACGTCAAAGAAGTCAAATTACGCTTTCTCGACGAAGTCGAATCCAGAAAAAAATATCACATACTGCCATTGACTTCTACGGCCGGGTAAGGTTGCAGCGATTGATTTCCCCCGAGTGTTCTTAGCACGGTACACTACAGTCAAGCCAAAGTTTCCCATCGCTCTTATGAACGCGAGAGATGCCAGACGTCGCACCGTCTCTTTACTCTCCGGTATCGACTCGCTTCTCGCACTCATCCCAGCGGGCTCAAGTAGTCACGGTGCTGTACCTGACTACGACGAGTTGTCCCTGGTATAGGTAATCAAGTAAGTCTCCAGAAAAGCTCTCTCCATCTTGTGGCAGACCGAGAATGACACTGAGGAACCACTGCCATCGCTCCTACCTACGATTCCTTCCGCCGTGACAAGTGCCATCTACTCACTGCGGGCTTCGAGTAGACATTCGGGCTTTTTCTCACGCTCTCATGCGAGTCCGCTCAGTGGAGTGGCCCGCAGTGATCCTGTACACCCAAGAAACAAGCAGCCTCGGCTTAAAATAAATAAGTTACAGATGCTGTTCGTGTGTGCTGGAAGAAGACTCAAGAAGAAACTGCGCTGAACTGGACCAAAGTAGGAAAACAAAGAGATGGAGGACAAGTGTGTGCAGAGGTAACAACGGCAGGATGCTGCAAGGCATTGGGAATGCGGAAGCCGGTGGAGTACTTTCGGTTCGTTCCAGCTTTCGCCGCGATGTCAGGCGTACTTTATGTGTTACACTGGAAGCTACTTCTTCTTGCGCGTGCCACCGTTATTCGTAAGAGAAGTAATGTTGAACCCAATGAGAAATTAAAGTAAGCAAGACAAAACGATGGATCAGAAATTATTACCCCACTTCCTGGTTTTACTCGGTGAAGCCCACGATAGTGAATTTTCTTTTGTTGCCCACACTGTGTAATGTAATTTCGGCAGCAGACACGGAGGTCGTATATATCTTCACTCACTATTAAGTAGCAGACTGCAGTGGCGCCAGAACATTTCTGTTGTGAAAAAAAATTGGCGGATAGAAATGCAGCGGATTGGTTTTCGGAGCTACAAATCTGCTTCGTGACGTCTTGTCAGCAGGAGCGTCAGTAACATAGTGTAAGTGGCACATAAAATATCCTGCAGGCACATTGGCACGCACGTTCCCACAGTGTGACGAAAAATTCCATCCCATATCTCTTACCGATTCACCAAGAGTCGCAGCACCTGAGTAGAAAGCATAGCTGCACGAAAGGAGGCTGATGCGACGTGAAATTGCAATGTGTATACAAACAAATAGTACAATGTGCATTTGACCATCTAAGCATGAAATAACGCAATTTGTGCAGTTAGTATTGCTATCTTGTTCTCAACTTAAGGCTCACATTTGTTGCTGACCGGAATTTGTTAGAATAGTGGGAATTTGTTTTGCGAACAAAGCTGTGCCTTTGTAGAAATACGGCGGGCTCCGACGCATAACGCCAGCAGGAGA